>NC_042968.1:21817411-22112994 GCF_901001165.1 Salmo trutta
TAAACTAGCTGGTAACCTGGGGCAGGCGAGCGCTTGGCTATGGCAAATAACGCAGCTAAACAGTGAGGTGAAGTGACGCTTGAGCAAATCCAACATGAACACCATCTTCTCAAGGTAGGTGCCCGCGTTACATGCATATATGGTTTAATGTACCAATATTACTTGGTAACACCTGTGTTGGTTAGCTATACTGCTTTCAGAAACCACAGTATTTGATGCAGGGTGTGTTTGATGCAGTACTAGTTCTATAGCTAACCATGTCATGTTTCACTATATACTGCCATTCCACAATTATGTGTGGAAACCACGGCTAAAGTGGTAAATGGGCCTAGATTATGTATGGAGAAGATTGCGCTATGGGAATACTTTATCTCATGTGAGTGTGCCTTTGGAAACGCACCTGTCTCACAGATATAATCATGCTAAAGGGATGTGTACTGTTGTTTGGCTCATCTAGCGTTTATCACAAACACGACCCTAAAACTTCCTTTAGATATATAGTTAGCTGAAACCCCTAACTCTTCATAACTCTTCATAACTCTTCATCTTTTGTCCAGAGACAGACAGATAAAGAGCATGGAGCTGACAGTGAGCCATGCTGAGAAGTACCTGGGTCAGTTCTGCAGCCTGCTGGCCTCTTACACCAGGAAGACAGCCAAGCTGAGGGACCAGGCTGACATGCTGGTCAGACAGCTCAATGACTTCTCGAATACTGAGGACCCAGAGCTCCGTACCTGTCTGAAGAACCTGGCTGAAGACCTGGCCATGGTGCAGGACTACCGCCAGGCTGAGGTGAGGGGTGAGAGGTCAGGGCTGTTGTGGAGTAGTGAACTACATATCGGCTAGTTAAACTAGTAATATAACTTACTTTTGCAGTAGCTTTGTGGTAGTTGAACTAAATTATATTCTTGGTAGGGTTTTCAGTAGGTCATTTTTTGTTGTTGCCATTTAGTGGTGTAGCTAACTACTGGAATTACACTACGTTTTTTGCAAAAATGAAATAAAATATGGCTAAAGTAGGCAATAATTTCCTTTATTTTTCAGCATCAGACTTCAGAGTTTTTGTGTATAGGCTTAATTACACATTCTGTTCATCTGACTCCAGAGTGGTCTGTTATTGATTTGATTTGATTTTTATTGCAATTTGTAGTCTATGACATTTCAGATTTAGATATGATAATTTCTAACAAAGTAGTTTGGATGTAGTGAACTACTTTCTCAAAGAAACGTTAGTTAATTAAACTATATTTTCTTCAGGGTAGCTTTAGTGTAGGTTAACCTCTTCCAGTGTGAAGTAATTGGTAGCTTTGTAAACTATTTTTTTTAGAGTAGCTTCCCCGATGCTGGTATTAGTGGTAGAGGACGTGGGTGGCCATGGTGCATCTACCAGGTTAGTGTAAGGGTTAATGAAACATCATAACAGTAGATAAAGGCATTATGGGAGTCACTCAGTACTGTATATAGTGGGCAAAGACAGTGTTGGTTTCGAGCCATTTTTACCCAGCAAAAACACAATAATTTGTTTCTCACACCTTGAAATACTGTTGTTTTGAAGATGAAAGTCTGTTTACTGTCTCTACCCCTGACAGGTAGAGAGGCTGGAGATCAAAGTCGTCACTCCCCTCAAAGCCTACGGAGATATTGTTGAAAACAAGAGAGTAAGTCCTCACACATGGAAACGAACAGACTGTAGATTTCATACTGTAATTACCAGACAAAATACAGATCTTCCCACACACACACACACACACACACACACACACACACACACACACACACACACACTATCTTTGTCTCTTTCTCTCACTCTCTGTCTCTCTCTCATTGTCACTTCACACACTCTTCACAGCCTCTCATGGCAGAACAATGGCAGTGAATGAATAGGCAGTCTCTTCTGAGACCGTGTGTTTGAAGCTTCATGGACTGGTCATATCTCTGACATACAGGCGGATCTGAAGAGGTTCAATGCTGATCGGGACAGAGCGCTGAAAGAGCTGCAGAAACTGGAGAAACTCCAACAGAAGAATCCCTCCGATAGACAAAGAATTGTATCCTTTCTCCCAGTCTATTCATATCTGCATATAACTCTACAAGACTGGCATAATTCCAGCATGATTATAGTATTCACATCAACAATCCTTATGTCAAGACACAGAATTTAAAAATACAACGTACTGCCCGTGACAAACGATTGTTTGTCAGCCATATTTATTCTATGAGTGGTACTTTGAGTGACAGGTTCAGATCAGCTAACCTGGTCTCTGAGATGTTTTAGAAATGTAGATGTTCTATTCTAGTCATGCCTCAATACCTTATCCAATGTTTTCAGTCACAGGTAACATGATTTCTCTGGAACCTCCCCCTGTCACGTCAACAACACCTTCAACACTACAAAGATGCAGATATCTGAGCATTGATGAGATCTTGTTATGTGGTGAACCACCAGAGGTTTTGGTAGCGGTCATAAAAAAATATATATATCTCTTTCAAGTTTCTAGTACAGTTGTAGTATTCCTTTGCTGTTTGATTTTCAGGCAGACGTGAATGCTCAGAAGGCGACCAACAACGCTCACCGCAGCACCAGACAACTGGAGGAGACAATCAGTGACTTCCAGAGACAGAAACTGGAGGACATCAAGGTTGGTCTTAAACCACAACACAACACAAACACACACGAGCACACATACAAACATGGACGCACACACAAATAAACCAGAACATACACAAACACACACACGAAAACACACAAACACACACACACACTCGCACGTGTTCCAGTCATACTCAGGAATGCCCATCCTCTTACAGTGACAATAATACTATGTCTTCTTCCAGAGGATCTTCACAGACTTCATCACAGTGGAGATGGTGTTCCATGCCAAGGCTCTTGAGGTCTACACACACACCTTCCAGAACCTGGACAGCATGGACATAGACAAGGACCTGGAGGTTAGACACACACAACACACATACACAATAGATATTTAAAGACCTAGAAGTTGACTGAGAGGTGAGAGTTCCAGTTATGGGGCTACAGGGCTGATCATCTCCCCGGTCTCTACAGCTGTTCACTGGGAGGATCAGGGTGTCTGACGGCCCTCTGGACAACCAGACCCTGCTGCCTTCCTCTATGGCCCACCAGCCTAGTCCCACCCTGGGCTCCAGCCTCAAACACACTGCTGAATCAGCCAAGAAGGTAAGATTGCATCTGCTGCTAGCATTACAGACAAAAACATAGACCCCTACAATAATGAATGAACGAGAGAAACATACACTGATAAGGTTAACAGTCATTACTGACCTGTACAGACAGACATATTTCGTTTCCTTTACAAGACTGTTCCAAGTCTTTAACCCATCTCCTGTTCACAGTCCCGTAGCAGCATCCTGCAGCGCCAGAGGGTTGTAGAGGAGGAGGAGGAGGATGAAGAGGAGGAGTATGAGTCAGAGATAGAGGCTCAGTGGAGCAGGCAATCCTACGCCTCTCAATACGCCCAAATACTCAGGCAGAAGAACTGATAGATTGGGGGTACACACACAAATGCACCCACAAAGACACACAAACAGAGAGAGAAAGACAGTGCGTCTCTTCACACACATGTACACACACATTCAGATATCCGTATAGATCTGCTGACAGATGAGAATATGTAGTCAGTGTCTGTTGTCAGGTAAAGTCAATACTCAGGGTATGTACTGTACTGCAATAGATCTGTTGATGACTGTGCAGACGTGTTCCTATACAGGGTTTGCAGTAAATTGTTCTGCAAATAATGCTTTGTCAATGGCGGCATTTGGCACTTAAGACAGACTGCAGTCATTTGTAATCAGCCATATCTGAGGTATAGCTGAGGAGTGATAATGTGTTCACATTTTATAATGAAAAACAAATCAATGTTCAGTAATGGTTGTTATTTCTGTTCTGTATATTCCTAGATATAAATGTAAACATATGAAATAAATGGATCCATTTGCATTAAACCTGAATGAGAACTCTCATCATCATCTTGTTTCCATGGAAATGAACTCATTGGTAATAGCCTACTGACTTCCATTGACTGAACAATATTGTTTTCTCAGATGAATGCAATAACAGCTTGGCAGTGGGATCACACTCTGCCAGCCCAATGAAGGATTACTGCTGTGCACACTGCAGCTAAACCACTGACATGCTAGACAGGATAACACTGTTTGGCTTTCACCAATGGCTTTCTTTATCACACTCAGGCATTCTGTTCTGTTCAGGCTGTTGAGTTTGTCATAAAGCATGGCCCTGGTTCCTTTACCTCTGCTGACTGAGATTGACTCTCACAGGAGTTATACGCTTGACAAACTGTTGGGGGGTGAATGCAGTTGGAAGCAACCAATCATTGGGCTTGGTTGGATAACAGACATGAATGCTTGAGATATCAATGTCGCCTGGGTAGTTTGCCTGTGGAATCAGGAAGATGGTGAAACTAAGTTTAGAGAGCTGCAGTGGTGAAAGAGCAGCTGTTTGGTGATGTTGAGGTTATTCACTGTAAGCTAAAGGGTCAAACAGGGAGAAGACATGGTTTTTCCATTTGCAGATGTACAGTAACTCAGAGTCTCTGTTTCACAACAGTGTGACAGAGCAGCGTGCCAGGGCAATAAGCTCAGGGTGAAACCTCCCCTTATCCCTCCCAGAAATATCTGAGGCAATCCATTGTACTCTATACTCAAACACAAACACTCAAACACACGAGGACATGGCAGAGGCATCACCTGTACCTCCTCGTGAGCTTGGTGCATCTTGGGTATCACTCTGAGATGCACACACTCTATCATATTCTTTGGAGATCAGAACAGTTATCAGATGTAAAATTCGTAAAGATCAAAGATCTGCAGTTATCAGCATTAACACTCACTGTTCTAAGATCAGTGGTACTCTGCAAAGAGCTGGACCAAGGCTGTGGTGTTCTGTCACTCTCTGCACCATGATATATCTGGAGCCCCCTGTCTGCCCGTCTGTTAGCCAGTCTTAGCCTCTGGGCTCAGGTGCTGGGTGAGATTACAGAGATATCCTCCTGGCTGATCTGTCTGTTCCCTCCCTAGGGCAGGCCAGCTGAAATAACACTGCACACAGACCACGCTATAGCCATCCTGTATCCCCATAAAGACACCGGGGCCAAAACCAGAAGCTCAGCATTCATCTCTAGCCAAAGACCATTCCTAGGTACTTCTAGCTCACATATAAGGTTCTAGGGACTAAATATTGTATTTTGTGAATTTGACAAGGCTATGCATATAAGTAATACCATGCACATAATACTCTCACTGGCTAAATGTGTAGCATTGCATGTGCTATTTAAAATGCGCAGGCTGTGTCCCATCTGCTCCTTATGATGGAGTGGTGACGGGCTTTACATAACCAGATAGTATGAGAGCTAAGCTGCCAGCATGACCCTCCATTGACCCTCTTACTGAATATAGATTCACCTACTATGGAGGAGGTTACCGTAGCAACAGTGCCATGCATTTAGCGAGAGAGAGCGAGAGAGGGAGATCATCTGTGTGTGTTCGTTCATGTATGACCTGAGTGTGTATGTGTATTGGTATCAAAGATGTGACACCACTGTGGCTGTTGCCATTGGAGATGCACCTGGGGACCTCTGGGTTTCAGGCACCACAGTGAGAGGGAGAGGCAGCGGTGCTCTTATTCTAAAAGACACCTGACCTGTGGACGTCTGTGTGATCTCTCCATGTACTGTGAATATCAGAGGTCTAATCATTATATCTCTGATCTCTAGCATTGCTATTATGGTTATCATGGCCTACTGTTTGTTCATTGCTGCTCAAGGGCTCTCGCCTGCTCCTCTCTCCTGCCCTCAGGCACACATTCCTGGCTATAATATTCTCCAATCCACTGACTGCTTAAGCATCTGAGACGTAAGGTACATTGTCACACAGTGCCTTCGGAAAGTCTTCACATTTTGTTGTGTTACATTCTGAATTTAAAATGGATTAAATTGAGATTTTTGGGGTCACTGGACTGCACACAATACCTCAATGTCAAAGTGGAATTATGTTTTTCGCAACTTTTACAAATGAATAAAACATTTTAAGTTGAAATTACTTGAGTTAATAAGTATTCAACCCCTTTATTATGCAAGCCTAAAGAAGTTCAGGAGTAAAAATGTGCTTAACAAGTCACATAATAAGTTGCATGGACTCACTGTGTGCAATAACAGTGTTGAACATGATTTTTGAAAGACTACCTCATCTCTGTAACCCACACATATCTGTAAGGTCCCTCAGTCGGGCAGTGAATTTCAAACACAGATTCAACCACAATGTCACGTCCTGACCAGGTAAAGAGGTCATTTGCCATAGTAAAATGGTCAGGGCGTAGCAGGGGGTTGTTTTGTGTGGGTTTTTGGGTTTTCTGTTTCTATGTGGGAGTGTTCTAGTTTTCTATTTCTATGTGTTGTTTTTCCATGTTTGCCCGGGTATGGTTTCCAATCAGAGGCAGGTGTCTTTCGTTGTCTCTGATTGGAAGCCATACTTAGGCTGCCTGTTTTCCTTTGGGGTTTGTGGGTAGTTGTTTCCGTTTAGTCTTGTGTACCTGACGGAACTGTTATCGTCGTTTGTTGCTTTTGTTAAGGTGTATTCATTCAAGAATTAAGAATGAGCACTTTATACGCTGCGCCTTGGTCTCCATTCAACGACCCCTGTGACACACAAAGACCAGGGAGGTTTTCCAATGCCTCGCAAAGAAGGGAACTTATTGGTAGATGGATAAAAGAAAAAAAACACTACAAAGATACAGGCGTCCGTCCTAACGTTGCAGGAGAGGAAGGGAACCGCTGAGGGATTTCATCATGAAACAGTTACAGAGTTTAATGGCTGTGAAAGGAGAAAACTGAGGATGGATCAACAACATTGCAGTTACTCAACAATACTAACCTAATTGAGAGTGAAAAGAAGGAAGCCTGTACAGAATAAAAATATTCCAAAACATCCATCCAGTTTGCAAAAAGACACTAAAGGAATACTGCAAAAAATGTGCCAAAACTTTTTGTGCTGAATACAAAGTGTTATGTTTGGGGTAAATCTAATACAACACATTACTGAGTACCACTCTCCATATTTTCAATCATAGTGGTGGCTGTAATCTTGTAATCGTTAAGAACTGTTTTTTCAGGATAAAAATGAAACGGAATGGCACTAAGCAAAGGCTATGTCCTAGACGGAAAACCTGGTTCAGTCTGCTTTCCACCAGACACTGGGAGATGAATTCAGGACAATAACCTAAAACACAAGGCCAAATCTACACTGGAGTTGGTTGCTTACCAAGAAGACAGTGAAAGTTCCTGAGTGTCCGAGTTCTATTTCGACTTAAATCTACTTGACAATCTATGTCAAGACTTGAAATGGTTGTCTAGCAATGATTGACAACCAATTTGATAGAGCTTGAAGAATTCTGAAAAGAACAATGTGTAAATATTGTAGAATCCAGGTGTGCAAAGCTCTTACAGACTTACCCAGAAAGACTCACAGCTGTAATCGCTGCTAAAGGGGATTCTAACATGTATTGTTCAGGGGTGTGAATACTTATTTAAATTGCATATAAATGTATTTCATTTTTAAATACATTTGCTAAAATGTCTAAAAACTATTTTTCACGTTGTCATTGTGGGCTGTAGATGGGTGACAAAAACATTTATTGAATCTGTCTTGAATTCAGGCTTTAACACAACGAAATGTGGAATAAGTCAAGGGGTATGAATACTTTCTGAAGGCATTATATGGACAAGGGTGAAATATGCTAGCATTCTCAGGCTAACAAGAGTCATCCACAGGAGGTTACTGGCACTTTAATTGGGGAGGACAGGCTCGTGGTAATGGCTGGAGCGGAATCAGTGGAATGGTATCAGACACATGGTTTCTATGTGTTTGATGCCATTCCATTCACTCCATTCCAGCCATTATTATGGGTTGTCCTCCACTGGAGTCATCACAGGAACCTTAGAAGGACAGGGTCTACATCCAAATGACATTTGACACATTAAAAAGAAAGAAGTTTAAGTTGTTTGCCATTCTTATACTGTATATTTGGTTTGTCTTTGAATCAGGTAAACAACATCTACTGGTCATTCATGTTGAACCCCAGTGAAAGGAGTGGATTGGGTATTAACACATTTTACCAGGAGAGGGCAGCAGAGAGTGAACATCAGCATGCTAACCCTGGAGAATACTGTGACACACATGCAGGAACACACACTCACATTGACATACGTTGCATACTCAGGGAGACTTGCACTCACACACACCTAAAACAACAGAGAGTCTCAGACCAATGAGTCGCTCTGTCCCTTTTAATAGATCACATCCTTTACCTGAACAGATGGCATCAGGTTAACCATCTGAATAGGCAGCAGTACCCTCGGTCACATCAGAGTTAATGGACACACACATGCGTGCATTCTCTCTCTCTCTCTCACACACACACACACACACACACACACACACACACACACACACACACACACACACACACACACACACACACACACACAGGGGAGTGTGTGCCATTTGTGAGGTATGTAGGTATGTATGTGTAAAGAATCCCTCTTTTTAAATCTTATGAATAAATCATGCAGACTGACTGGGATATGTGTAGCAGAGCTGTGTGTGGGCCACAGGCCAGAGCATCACTGGTCACACTCACACTGCACGTGACCCAATCTGTGTGATTGGAGAGGGGAGGGAGGGAGGGAAAGGTAGAGAGGGAGACAGAGAATGAGAGAAATGTGGGTGACAAACAGGGGGGGGGGCAGAACAGGGGAGAGAGGAGGGGGGTTATCGAGAGAAGAGATGGAGAGGTGTACTGTATATCTGCAGCCAGGCCGTGATACAAGTCAGTATTCACCATCCATGTCTGAGGACTTCGGGAAAATATGTTGAAACCGGTCACTAGGGGCAACAGTGAGCGCTGTTACCTTCAAGAAGGTTTCGGGTTTGCTAGGGCATTGTGGACGGGGATGGCGTCTCTCAAATATAATCCAGTTAGAATCAGGATTCTCCAGGGTAGCTGTTTAGACACGCCAATGACTTTGAGTAAAGCCAGAGTGTGTATGTATGCGGATGATTCAACACTATACACGTCAGCTACTACAGTGACTGAAATGACTGCAACATTCAACAAAGAGCTGCAGTTAGTTTCAGAGTGGGTGGCAAGGAATAAGTTAGCCCTAAATATTTCTAAAACTAAAAGCATTGTATTTGGAACAAAACCCTAAACCTCAACTAAATCTTGTAATAAATAATGTGTAAACTGAGCAAGTTGAGATGACTAAACTGCTTGGAGTAACCCTAGATTGTAAACTGTCATGGTCAAAACATATTGATGCAGTAGTAGCTAAGATGGGGAGAAGTCTGCCTATAATAAAGCGATGCTCTGCCTTCTTAACAACACTATCAACAAGGCAGGTCCTACAGGCACTAGTTTTGTCGCACCTAGACTACTGTTCAGTCGTGTGGTCAGGTGCCACAAAAAGGGCTTAGGAAAATTGCAATTGGTTCAGAACAGGGCAGCACGGCTGGCCCTTGGATGTAGACAGAGAACTAATATTAATAATATGCATATCAATCTCTCCTGGCTCAAAGTGAAGGAGAGATTGACTTCATCACTGCTTGTATTTATGAGAGGTATTGACATGTTGAATGCACTGAGCTGTCTGTTTGAACTACTGGCACACAGCTCAGACACCCATGCATACAACACAAGACATGTCACAAGAGGTCTCTTCACAGTCCCCAAGTCCAGAACAGACTATGGAAGGCGCACAGTAGTGGTGGAGTATATGTGGTAGTGGTGGAGTAGGGGCCTGAGGGCACACAGTACTAAATAGTGCCATGACTACATGGAATATGTGGTAGTGGTGGAGTAGGGGCCTGAGGGCACACAGTACTACATAGTGCCATGACTACATGGAATATGTGGTAGTGGTGGAGTAGGGGCCTGAGGGCACACAGTACTACATAGTGCCATGACTACATGGAATATGTGGTAGTGGTGGAGTAGGGGCCTGAGGGCACACAGTACTACATAGTGCCATGACTACATGGAATATGTGGTAGTGGTGGAGTAGGGGCCTGAGGGCACACAGTACTACATAGTGCCATGACTACATGGAATATGTGGTAGTGGTGGAGTAGGGGCCTGAGGGCACACAGTGTGTTGTGAAATCTGTGAATGTATTGTAATGTTTTAAACATTTTATAAACTGCCTTAATTTTGCTGGACCCCAGGAAGAGTAGCTGCTGCTTTTGCAGCAGCTAATGCGGATCCATAAATAATACAAATACAAACTGTTCTGAGTGCTCTGAACCTCAAGGCAACATGGGTCTCACATATCACTGCCTTCCAGCATAGGAGTGATACCAATAACACACACACACACACAAACACACACACACACACACACACACACACACACACACACACACACACACACACACACACACACACACACGCACACACGCACACACGCACACACGCACACACACACACACACACACACACACACACAATGCAATGAAATGCATGCATACACACACACACATGTGCGCATCTTCAAACATTCTCACACGCTAAGTCACACCAAGTACTTTCCATGTTCTTCACGCACTGTTGGTGATCAGCGCATGATGAATCATTTCATGAGCATCAAGATGGAGGAGGGAATAAAGATATGAGTGTCCGTGGTGACAGCAGTCACGTTTTGCTGAGTCACTCACGCCTCATGCCCCAGACAGCAGATGGGGGGGAGGGGCACTGGAGATTATGTCATCAACAAGATCTAGACTAAAGCAGACGTCTCAGACTCACACGCACACACACTCACACGTGCGCGCACACACACACACAGACACGAGCACACACACACAAAACACACAAAAACACCACAGGGGATGTATAGCGTCAGGCCAGATGGTGTGCTCTGTTTAAGTGTACAGAATACAGCAGGCAACGCCAACACAGCAAGCAGAGAACTGCAGAGAACTGGAACACAGCAGAGCCCAATGCCTAGTCTGCAACATCAGCACAGAGAGGGAGAGCAAGGTTATCTGTATGTTCTGTCATACTCACACACTCAGACAAACATGGTCACACTGTCTCACCTTCACACCAACACACACCTATGCCTTGACCTTAGTGACATTTCATCACAGCACAGCAACTGAGGAGTCAGAGTAACACACCGAAACACATGATGATGAACTGTTGTTGTTGTGCACTTTCAAATCAAATCAGCCAAATCAAATTGTATTTGTCACATGCGCCGAATACAACAGGTGTAGGTAGACCTTATGGGGAAAGGATTTCTTACAAGCCCTTAAACAACAATGCAGTTCAATAAATAGTTAAGAAAATATTTACTAAATAAACTAAAGTAAAAAATAAAATAACAAATAACAAGGCTACCGGTACCGAGTCAATGTGCAGGGATACAGGTTAGTCGAGGTAATGTGTACATGTAGGTAGGAGTAAAGTCCGGGTGGCCATTTGATTAATTGTTCAGGAGTCTTATGGCTTGTTAAGAAGCTGTTAAGAAGCCATACCAGGCAGTGATGCAACCGGTCAGGATGCTTTCGATGGTGCAGCTGTAGAACCTTTTGAGGATCTGTGGACCCATGTCTACTCTTTTCAATCTCCAGAGGGGGAAAAGGTGTTGTCGTGCCCTCTTCACGACTGTCTTGATGTGTTTGGACCATGTTAGTTTGTTGGTGATGTGGACACCGAGGAACTTGTAACTCTCGACCCGCTCCACTACAGCCTAGTCGATGTGAATGGGGACGTGTTCGGCCCTCCTTTTCCTGTAGTCCATGATCAGCTCCTTTGTCTTGCTCACGTTGCGGGAGAGGTTGTTGTCCTGGCACCACACGGCCAGGTCTCTGACCTCCTCCCTATAGGCCGTCTCATTGTTGTCGGTGATCCGGCCTACTACTGTTGTGTCGTCAGCAAACGTAATTATGTTGTTGGAGTCGTGCTTGGCCACGCAGTCATGGGTGAACAGGGAGTACAGAAGGGGACTAATTTCATACCCTGAGGAGCCCCCGTGTTGAGGATCAGCGTGGCGGATGTGTTGTTGCCTACCCTTACCACCTGGGGGCAGCCCGTCAGGAAGTCCAGGATCCAGTTGCAGAGGGAGGTATTTAGTCCCAGTGTCCTTAGCTTAGTGATAAGCTTTGTGGGCACTATGGTGTTGAATGCTGAACTGTAGTCAATGAACAGCATTCTCACATACAGTACCAGTCAAAAGTTTGGACACACCTACTCATTCAAGGGTTTTTCTTTATTTTTACTATTTTCTACATTGTAGAATAATAGTGGAAAAATCAAAACTATGAAATAACACATATGGAATCATGTAGTAACCAAAAAAGTGTTAAACAAATCAAAATATATTTTATATTTGAGATCCTTCAAAGTAGCCACCCTTTGCCTTGATAACAGCTTTGCACACTCTTGGCATTCTCTCTCTCTCTTACTCTCTCTCTCTCTCTTTCTCTCTCTGTCCCTCAGGGTTGGTAGAACTCTCTAGTGCAGATGTTGTAAATAACTGGGCCTGGCACACTGCACTGGAGGAACAATGCTGGAGTCACACTCATAAATAATGAACTGATCCAGACTATTCTCACATCCTCCTGGTTCTTCCAGACACACGTACGCCTGCACATAGGTACGTAGTTGAGTGCACTTATACACGTACTGACCACTTCCGTATTGAGCGAGTCACTGGTACTTTCTGCTTTAGTTTTTGCTTGTAAGCAGGAACCAGGAGGATAGAATTGTGGTCAGATTTGCCAAATGGAGGGTGGGGAGAGCTTTGTATGCGTCTCTGTCTGTGGATTAAAGGTGGTCTAGAGTTTTTTCCCCCTCTGGTTGCACATGTGACATGCTGGTAGAAATTAGGTAAAAAGGATGTTTGCGGTCCCCGGCCACTAGGAGGTCCACTTCTGGATGAACATTTTCTTGTTTGCTTATGGTCTTAAACAGCTCGTTGAGTGTGGTCTTAGTGCCAGCATCGGTTTGCGGTGGTAAATAGACGGCAATGAAAAATATAGATGAAAACTCTCTTGGTAGATAGTGTGGTCTACAGCTTATCATGAGGTACTCTACCTCAGGCGAGCAATACCTCAAGACTTCCTTAATATTAGACATCTCACACCAGTTGCCATTGACAAATAGACACACACCCCCTCGTCTTACCAGACGTAGCAGTTCTGTCCTGCCGATGCACAGAAAACCCAGCCAAATGTATATTATCCGTATTGTCGTTCAGCCACGACTCGGTAAAACATAAGATATTACAGTTTTTAATGTCCTGTTGGTAGGATAGTCTTGAACAGATATCAACCAGTTAATTCTCCAGTGATTGCACGTTGGCCAATAGAACGGATGGTAGAGGCGGGTTACCTACTCGCCGACCAATTCTATCTCCGGCCCATGTATTTCCATATTTTCATCACGCGAATGATGGGGATTTGGGCCTGGTCTCGGAGAAGCAGTATATCCTTCGCGTCGGACTCATTAAAGAAACAATCTTCTTCCAGTTCCATGTGAGTAATTGCTGTTCTGATATCCAGAAGCTCCTTTGGTCATAAGAGACGGTAGCAGCCACATTATGTACAAAATAAGTTACAAACAATGCGAAAAAACACACAAAATAGCAGAGTTGGTTAGGAGCCCGTAAAATAGCAGCCATCCCCTCCGGAGCCATTATGTAATCCTTTTGGCAGTCTAAGAAAGCGCTGATCTTCACATCCTATCTGAATAAGTAATACAATATTCTCCATGGGGTATTCCATTGGGGTGCCTGTGGCTGAAGCATAATTCTAGGTATAGAGATAACCTTTTCCAGCCTGGGTGAGGGATGATGACGTCACTGATCTCTCCTCTGATTAACTTATCCTCTGATTAACTCCTCATGGTCTCGCTCTGGATAGGAGTGAGTGTTTGTGTGTGTGTGTACAGTCATGTGCATGTACAAATCAAATCATCAAATCAAATTTTATTTGTCACATACACATGGTTAGCAGATGTTAATGCAAGTGTAGTAAAATGCTTGTGCTTCTAGCTCCGACCGTGCAGTTATATCTAACAAGTAATCTAACCTAACAATTTCACAACAACTACCTTATACACACAAGTGTAAAGGAATGAGAAATAAGAATATGTACATAAAAATATATGAATGAGTGATGGCCGAACAGCATAGGCAAGATGCTGTAGATGGTATAGAGTACAGTATATACATATGAGATGAGTAATGTAGGGTATGAAAACATTATATAAAGTGGCATTGTTTAAAGTGGCTAGTGATACATTTAATTACATCAAGATGGCAAGATGCAGTAGATGGTATAGAGTACAGTATATACATACACTGTCTCATGTGTGCATGTGTACGTGCATGCATCATGCACCCGTGTATACGTGCACTCAACTACGTACCTATGTGCAGGCGTACGTGTGTCTGGCAGGACCAGGAGGATGTGAGAATAGTCTGGATCAGTTCATTATTTATGAGTGTGACTCCAACACTGTTCCTCCAGTGCAGTGTGCCAGGCCCAGTTATTTACAACATCTGCTGATGCATGGGTACACAGCCACACTGGAGAGATCTACCAACCCTGAGGGACAGAGAGAGAAAGAGAGAGAGAGAGTAAGAGAGAGGGGGGGAGAAAGAGAGCTGTAACAAAGAACAAAGCAAAAATAAATATACATGATCAATTACAAATCTTAGAATCAGCTATTAAAGACTACCAGAACCCACTGGATTCTCCAATTACATTGAATGAACTAGAGGACAAAATACAAACCCTCCAACCCAAAAAGGCCTGTGGTGTTGATGGTATCCTACATGAAGATATATAATATACAGACCACAAATTCCAATTGGCTATATTTAAACTCTTTAACATCATCCTCAGTCCTAGCATATTCCCCAATATTTGTAACTAAGGACTGATGACGCCAATCCACAAAAAAGGAAACAAATTTGACCCCAATAACAACCGTGGGATATGCGTCAACAGCAACCTTGGGAAAATCCTCTGCATTATCATTAACAGCAGACTTGTACATTTCCTCAGTGAAAACAATGTACTGAGAAAATGCCAAATTGGCTTTTTACCAAATTACCATACGACAGACCACATATTCGCCCTTCACACCCTAATTGACAAACAAACACACCAAAACAAAGGCAAAGTCTTCTCATGCTTTGTTGACTTTAAAAAAGCTTTTGAATCAATTTGGCATGAGGGTCTCGTATAAATTGATGGAAAGTGGTGTTGGGGGAAAAACATACGATATGATAAATTCCATGTACCGTAATTTCCGGACTATTAAGCACACCTGAATATAAGCCGCACCCACTGAATTTTTTAAAAAGTATTATTTTGAACATAAATAAGCCGCACATGTCTATAAGCCGCAGGTGCCTACCGGTGCATTGAAACAAATGAACTTTACACAGGCTTTAACGAAACACGGCTTGTAACAAAAATAAATAGGCTTTAACGAAATACGGCTTGAAACAAAAATAAATAGGCTTTAGCGAAACACGGCTTGTAACAAAAAATTAAAAATTAGCAGTAAGCTTTAGTTGTCTTTTTGCACTGAGTCAATTCCTCACGCTGCTGTTTCCAACGTCTTATCATCGACTCATTAAGACCAAGCTCCCGTGCAGCAGCTCTATTTCCTTTTCCAACAGCCAGATCAATCGCCTTCAACTTGAAAGCTGCATCATTTGCCATGATGAGGGTGACAAAATGACTACCGTAATCAGAATGATGGGAAGTTTGAGAGCGCTCGATTTAATCTAAACAGTAAACAAAAAAGTTGTTTGACCTTAACCCGTTCGGCAATTTCATTGGTCTAATGAAAGCTTCATGCCGCAAAAAAACTGAGCACGTCACAGAATGTGTTTTTTTGGAGAAAAAAAAAATTGAAAGCGGGAAAAATCCATATATTAGCCGCATCATTGTTTAAGCCGCGAGGTTCAAAGCGTGGGAAAAAGGTTGTGGCTTATAGTCCGGAATTTACGGCACACAAACAACAAGTGTGCGGTTAAAATTGGCAAAAGAAACATTTCTTTCCACAGGGCCGTGGGGTGAGACAGGGATGCAGCTGTCACGGTTGTCGTCGGTGATGGAGGACCAAAACGCAGCAGGTATGTGTATGCTCATCTTGATGATTATTTATTTTCTTTCAAAATGAACGTACAAAAATAACAAAACACGAGAATTACGATCGACAAAAACAGTCTGGTAAGGCACAAGGCTAAACACAGAACAATCACCCACGAATCACAAACACAAACACACCCCAATATATGGGACTCTCAATCAAAGGCAAAGAGAAAACACCTGCCTTCAATTGAGAGTCCCAACCCCAAATAATCACCCATAGACATACACTCACTAGATTCCACATAGACATACATAAACCTAGACCATAAACCAAAACCCCGGAAATACTAAATCAAACACCCTTTAAACAAACACACCACCCTGAACCACATAAAACAAATACCCTCTGCCACGTCCTGACCAAACTACAATACTAATTAACCCTTATACTGGCCAGGACGTGACAGTACCCCCCCCTTAAAGGTGCTAACCCCGGAAGCACCTTTAAAACAAAAAACAAAACCAAAAGAACAACCCCAAACAACAAAACAAAAATTCCCCTATACTAAAGGGAGGGAAGGGAGGGTGGCTGCCGTCAACGACGGCACTGTGCTACACCCCCCCTCCCCAACCCACCTATATCAGGAGGTGGCTCCGGTTCTGGCCGTTCCGGGCAGTCGGGCCACTCTGGCAGTTCGGGGCAGTCTGGCCAGTCTGGCAGCTCGGGGCAGTCTGGCCAATCTGGCAGCTCGGGGCAGTCTGGCCACTCCGGCAGTTCGGGGCAGTCTGGCCACTCCGGCAGTTCGGGGCAGTCTGG
This sequence comes from Salmo trutta, assembly GCF_901001165.1. NCBI lineage: Eukaryota > Metazoa > Chordata > Actinopteri > Salmoniformes > Salmonidae > Salmo > Salmo trutta. The sequence goes on from NC_042968.1 coordinate 21,834,393, forward strand.
CCACTCCGGCAGTTCGGGGCAGTCTGGCCTCTCCGGCAGTTCGGGGCAGTCTGGCCGCTCCGGCAGTTCGGGGCAGTCTGGCCGCTCCGGCAGTTCGGGGCAGTCTGGCCGCTCCGGCAGTTCGGGGCAGTCTGGCCGCTCCGGCAGTTCGGGGCAGTCTGGCCGCTCCGGCAGTTCAGGGTAGTCTGGCCGCTCCGGCAGTTCAGCGCAGTCTGGCCGCTCCGGCAGTTCAGCGCAGTCTGGCCGCTCCGGCAGTTCAGCGCAGTCTGGCCGCTCCGGCAGTTCAGCGCAGTCTGGCCGCTCCGGCAGTTCAGCGCAGTCTGGCCGCTCCGGCAGTTCAGCGCAGTCTGGCCGCTCCGGCGACTGTTGACTGGCGGGCAGCTCCGACGACTGTTGACTGGCGGGCAGCTCCGACGACTGTTGACTGGCGAGGCTGGGTTTACGCACTTGAAGGCTAGTGCGGGGAGCGGGAACAGGACGAGTCGGACTGGGTTGACGCACTTCCGGGTCCGCACGAGAGACAGGAGCTGGAAACCCAGGGCTATGGAGGCGCACAGTTGGTCTAGATCTTACCTCCTGCACAACTCGCCTTGGCTGGATGGAACTAGTAGCCCTGTACGAGCGGGGTGCTCGTACAGGGCAGACTGGGCTGTGCAGGGGCCTGATGGTAGCCGTGCGTAGAGCGGGAGTTGGGTAGCCTGGTCCTCGGAGGCGTACCGGCGACCAAATGCACTGCGCAGGCATCCTCCTACCAGGCTGGATGCCCGCTCTAGCACGGCACCTGCGAGGGGCTGGAATAACTCGCACCGGACTGTGCGTGCGTATGGGTGAGATAGTGCGCTCCTCAGCGAAACATAGCGCTCTCCACCCCATACGCTCCTCCATATAACCACGGGTAGCTGGCTTCCGGCTCTTCCTACGCCTAGCCAAACTACCCGTGTGCCCCCCCCCAAAAAAATTATTGGGGGTGCCTCTCGTGCTTCACCCTCAGCGCGTCCATGGCCTCGTATCTCCGCCTCTCTGCCTTGGCTGCCTCAATTTCCCACTGCGGGCGGCGATAATCCCCAGCCTGATGCCAAGGTCCGGCCCCGTCCAGAACTTCCTCCCAGGTCCACTTCTCCCGCCAGTCCAACTCGAAGTCCCTCTGCTCCTTCCTCTGCTGCTTGGTCCATAGTCGGTGGGTGATTCTGTCACGGTTGTCGTCGGTGATGGAGGACCAAAACGCAGCAGGTATGTGTATGCTCATCTTGATGATTATTTATTTTCTTTCAAAATGAACGTACAAAAATAACAAAACACGAGAATTACGATCGACAAAAACAGTCTGGTAAGGCACAAGGCTAAACACAGAACAATCACCCACGAATCACAAACACACCCCAATATATGGGACTTTCAATCAAAGGCAAAGAGAAAACACCTGCCTTCAATTGAGAGTCCCAACCCCAATTAATCACCCATAGACATACACTCACTAGATTCCACATAGACATACATAAACCTAGACCATAAACCAAAACCCCAGAAATTCTAAATCAAACACCCTTTAAACAAACACACCACCCTGAACCACATAAAACAAATACCCTCTGCCACGTCCTGACCAAACTACAATACTAATTAACCCTTATACTGGCCAGGACGTGACAGCAGCTTAAGCCCCACCCTCTTCAACCTATATTGGCGAGGGCACTAGAACAGTCTGCAGCACCCGGCCTCACCCTACTAGAATCTAAAGTCAAATGTCTACTATTTGCTGATGATCTGGTGCTTCTACCAAGGAGGGCCTACAGCAGCACCTAGATCTTCTGCACAGATTCTGTCAGACCTGGGCCCTGACAGTTAATCTCAGTAAGAAAAAATAGGTCTAGTTGCCAGACCACAAATACAAATTCCACACAAAAAAACCGATTCATATCTCGGCGTAAACATCAGTGCCACAGGTAACTTCCACAAAGCTGTGAACGATCTTAGAGCCAAGGCAAGAAGGGCCTTCTATGCCATCAAAAGGATCATCAAATTCGACATATCAATAAGGATCTGTCTAAAAATACTACTATTTGTGACCCTTTATGGCTGTGAGGTCTGGGGTCTGCTCACCAACCAATAATTCACAAAATGGGACAAACACCAAATTGAGACTCTGCATGCAGAATTCTGCAAAGATATCCTCCGGGTACAACATAAAACAACAAATAATGCATGCAGAGCAGAATTAGGCCGATTCCCGCTAATTATGAAAATCCAGAAGAGAGCAGTTAAATTCTACAATCACCTAACAGGAAGTGATTCCCAAACCTACCATAACAAAGCCATCACCTACAGAGAGATGAACCTGGAGAAGAATCCCCTAAGTAAGCTGGTACTGGGGCTCTGTTCACAAATAAAAACAGACCCCACAGAGCACCAGGACAGCAACAGAATTAGACCCAACCAAATCATGAGAAAACAAAAATATAATTACCTGACACATTGGAAAGAATCAATAAAAAAACAGAGCAATATAGAATGCTATTTGGCCCGGAACAGAGAACACACAGTGGCAGAATACCTGACCACTGTGACTGACCCAAAATTAAGGAAAGCTTTGACTATGTACAATGAGAATAGCCTTGCTATTGAGAAAGGCCGCCGTAGGCAGACCTGGCTCTCAAGAGAAGACAGACTATGTGCACACTTCCAACAAAATGAGGTGGAAACTGAGCCGCACTTCCTAACCTCCTGCCAAATGTATGACCATATTAGAGACACATATTTCCCTCAGATTACACAGACCAACAAAGAATTTGAAAACAAATCAATTTTGATAAACTCCCATATTTATTGGGTGAAATCCCAGTGTGCCATCATAGCAGCAAGATTTGTGACCTGTTGCCACAAGAAAAGGGCAACCAGTGAAGAACAAACACCATTGTAAATACAGCCCATATTGATGTCTATTTATTTTCCCTTTAGTACTTTAACTATTTCACATCTTTACAACACTGTATATAGATAGACAAAACTCAGTATAAGACCCAACTGCAGACAGTTCGAATCACAGATGTTTATTTTCAAAACAGGGGGCAGGCAAACAACAGGTCAAGGGCAGGCAGCGGTCAGTAATCCAGGGCAGAGTCAGTAAGGTACAGAACGGCAGGCAGGCTCAGGGAAGGCAGAGGTCAGTAATCCAGGGCAGGGTCAGTAAGGTACAGAACGGCAGGCAGGCTCAGGGAAGGCAGAGGTTAGTAATCCAGGGCAGAGTCAGTAAGGTACAGAACGGCAGGCAGGCTCAGGGAAGGCAGAGGTCAGTAATCCAGGGCAGAGTCAGTAAGGTACAGAACGGCAGGCAGGCTCAGGGAAGGCAGAGGTCAGTAATCCAGGGCAGAGTCAGAAAAGTACAGAACGGCAGGCAGGCTCAGGGAAGGCAGAGGTCAGTAATCCAGGGCAGAGTCAGTAAGGTACAGAACGGCAGGCAGGCTCAGGGAAGGCAGAGGTCAGTAATCCAGGGCAGAGTCAGTAAGGTACAGAACGGCAGGCAGGCTCAGGGAAGGCAGAGGTCAGTAATCCAGGGCAGAGTCAGTAAGGTACAGAACGGCAGGCAGGCTCAGGGAAGGCAGAGGTCAGTAATCCAGGGCAGAGTCAGTAAGGTACAGAACGGCAGGCAGGCTCAGGGAAGGCAGAGGTTAGTAATCCAGGGCAGAGTCAGTAAGGTACAGAACGGCAGGCAGGCTCAGGGAAGGCAGAGGTCAGTAATCCAGGGCAGAGTCAGTAAGGTACAGAACGGCAGGCAGGCTCAGGGAAGGCAGAGGTCAGTAATCCAGGGCAGAGTCAGAAAAGTACAGAACGGCAGGCAGGCTCAGGGAAGGCAGAGGTCAGTAATCCAGGGCAGAGTCAGAAAAGTACAGAACGGCAGGCAGGCTCAGGGAAGGCAGAGGTCAGTAATCCAGGGCAGAGTCAGTAAGGTACAGAACGGCAGGCAGGCTCAGGGAAGGCAGAGGTCAGTAATCCAGGGCAGAGTCAGAAAAGTACAGAACGGCAGGCAGGCTCAGGGAAGGCAGAGGTCAGTAATCCAGGGCAGAGTCAGTAAGGTACAGAACGGCAGGCAGGCTCAGGGAAGGCAGAGGTCAGTAATCCAGGGCAGGGTCAGAAAAGTACAGAACGGCAGGCAGGCTCAGGGAAGGCAGAGGTCAGTAATCCAGGGCAGAGTCAGAAAAGTACAGAACGGCAGGCAGGCTCAGGGAAGGCAGAGGTCAGTAATCCAGGGCAGAGTCAGTAAGGTACAGAACGGCAGGCAGGCTCAGGGAAGGCAGAGGTCAGTAATCCAGGGCAGGGTCAGAAAAGTACAGAACGGCAGGCAGGCTCAGGGAAGGCAGAGGTCAGTAATCCAGGGCAGAGTCAGTAAGGTACAGAACGGCAGGCAGGCTCAGGGAAGGCAGAGGTCAGTAATCCAGGGCAGAGTCAGAAAAGTACAGAACGGCAGGCAGGCTCAGGACAAAAAAAAGGGTGACACCTGGAGCTGGGTGGAGACAAGCACAAGACAGGTGAAACAGATCAGGGTGTGACAGACATAATATGACATTTCAAATGTCTTTATTCTTTTGGAACTTGTGTGAGTGTAATATTTACTATTCGCTTTTTATAAAGCCCCTTGAATTAAAATGAATTGAGAGAGAGAGAGAGAGAGAGAGAGAGAGAGAGAGAGAGAGAGAGAGAGAGAGAGAGAGAGAGAGAGAGAGAGAAGGGGCGAGGTTGGGAGTCACGAATAGAGAAAAAGAGAGTGGGATAGAGAAAAACAAATAAAAGTTATAAGATGCTCAAGGGGAAGAACTAACTGTCCCGAATGAAAATTGCTGACCACTCCCTTCCACACTGTGTCATGACTCGTGCCATTATTTACTGACGAGGGAGAGGGAGAGTGAGGGGGAGATAGTCAGCGCAATATATCCTGGTGCAATGTTTACAGCCAGGCTACTGGGGTCAGAGGTGAAGACAGCATAATTACTTGAGGCTAAACAGGTCCCAGACTGTCGCAGTGAACTGTGTGTGTGTGTGTGTGTGTGTGTGTGTGTGTGTGTGTGTGTGTGTGTGTGTGTGTGTGTGTGTGTGTGCGTGCGTCCATACATGCGTGCATGTTGGTCGAGAGGAATACCAGGTAGCCCACATGAATGCACAATCACTAGTGCACGCTGACCAGGTCCATAGTTTAGCCCACATGAATGCACAATCACTAGTGCACGCTGACCAGGTCCATAGTTTAGCCCACATGAATGCACAATCACTAGTGCACGCTGACCAGGTCCATAGTTTAGCCCACATGAATGCACAATCACTAGTGCACGCTGACCAGGTCCATAGTTTAGCCCACATGAATGCATTTTGTGCCAAAGCAATGAAAAATGATCCACAGTTCAGCCCACATAGACTACTGTTGTGTTCACTGTGTGAAGAGTTTTGAAAAAGTGACCTAAGTATTGAGAAATGGGTCCTAGTGATTGTAAATAACTGTAGTAGAATTGCATCTCGTTGTTATTGCTTGAATGACTGACACACACAAATCACACAAGGACAGTTATTGAAGGCATTTCCTCTGGTATGAAACCATTTCCTTTCCTCTGGTATGAAACCATATCCTTTCCATCTCACAACACTGACCCTGAATTTCACACTAACGGACACTCTGTAATTTATACCTCTGAATGTGATGTTGACAACACCAGAGTTGTGAGTTTGATTTCCACATGGGCCACTGTTACATCAGATTAAAAACATCTAAATGGCCACAAGATGAAAAACCATTGATGATTGCAATGTCAAGCCTGCTTCCTCATGTCTTGTTGTTCTCATTACAGGGGAGTTTTCACTGGCTTCGGAACTTTCCATAAATAGAGTACTGGAATTGAATCCTGTTGAGGGGAGGATGGCTGGAATCACTAAAGGCTTAGAGTACAATGGGAACAGGAGGCACCCCTCCTCACTGAATAAGTGTGTGTGTGTGTGTGTGTGTGTGTGTGCAAGCATTATGTCTGAGTGCCATGATAGGTAACAGAGCCTGTGGTGCAGCCGAGGGAGTTACCTGTGTGTTTTTGTGTGTGTGTGTGTGTGTGTGTGTCGGGGGGGGGGGGGGGGGGGGGTTGGGAATATACAATTACTTTCAGCACCATTCCTCATATTGCTTAGCTGACGTTAAAGAGTGTGCTTGTTCACATCCGGCAGCTATGAAACTAAAGATAGTGAGTCACCTCTTGCACCTTTAATAACTGTGGTAAGCTGGTGAGGTTTACTGTAAACACTTTGGGGTATTTAAACAAATACTACATTTACCAATGAAGGAAGGCTGAGCAATAGCACAACCGATCACAATTACCAAGCTGTGAACCTAGAGGGGAACGATGCAGAGAAGGAGGGATGACGAGACCAGACGGAAAGGGGGTGTGAGAATGATTCAGTGTGACTGCCGTCAATCCTTATACCCATCTGTGTGTGTGTGTGTGTGTGTGTGTGTGTGTGTGTGTGTGTGTGTGTGTGTGTGTGTGTGTGTGTGTGTGTGTGTGTGTGTGTGTGTGTGTGTGTGTGTGTGTGTGTGTGTGTGTGTGTGGTGAGATGGCGAGACAGAGAGGGGGCATCATTAGGAATGGTTAGAGAACAGCTGAGGTCTAAAACGAGAGGGAGAGAGGGATGAGAGAGAGAGAGAGGAATGAGAGAGAGAGAGAGGGATGAGAGAGAGAGAGTTAAGGAAAAGGAAAGGGGGATAGTCAGTTGTACAACTGAATGCATTCAACTGAAATATGTCTTCTGCATTTAACACAACCCCCCTGAATCAGGAGACAGACATGCAAAGCTACTACTGAGAGATACTGAGCAAGAAGAGGTTGAATGAGACATACAGTACATACATTGCAGTCTATTTAAAGATGGTCAGCTAGCTCAACGAGCACTCTGTAAACCAACATGTGCTACCAAGGTCCTCTACAGACCAACTAACACATGAATGAACATCTGCTAGAGTAGCTACCATATGCACCATTTACTGTGCCTGACAAGCTTGCATGACACATACATAACCAAAATGATTCGAACTGAATTAGATTACCTAGACAAATCATGTCTTGAACAGCAGACTGCCAACAAAAGTATGTGGACACCCCTGCAAATTTACATTTACATTTACGTCATTTAGCAGACACTCTTATCCAGAGCGACTAACAAATTGGTGCATTCACCTTATGATATCCAGTGGAACAACCACTTTACAATAGTACATCTATATCTTTTTTTTGGGGGGGGGGGGTTAGAAGGATTACTATATCCTATCCCAGGTATTCCTTAAAGAGGTGGGGTTTCAGGTGTCTCCGGAAGGTGGTGATTGACTCCGCTGTCCTGGCGTCGTGAGGGAGCTTGTTCCACCATTGGGGTGCCAGAGCAGCGAACAGTTTTGACTGGGCTGAGCGGGAACTGTGCTTCCGCAGAGGTAGGGGGACCAGCAGGCCAGAGGTGGATGAACACAGTGCCCTTGTTTGGGTGTAGGGCCTGATCAGAGCCTGAAGGTACGGAGGTGCCATTCCCCTCACAGCTCCGTAGGCAAGCACCATGGTCTTGTAGCAGATGCGAGCTTCAACTGGAAGCCAGTGAAGTGTGCGGAGGAGCGGGGTGACATGAGCGAACTTGGGAAGGTTGAACACCAGACGGGCTGCGGCGTTCTGGATGAGTTGTAGGGGTTTAATGGCACAGGCAGGGAGCCCCGCCAACAGGGAGTTGCAGTAATCCAGACAGGAGATGACAAGTGCCTGGATTAGGACCTGCGCCGCTTCCTGTGTAAGGCAGGGTCGTACTCTGCGAATGTTGTATAGCATGAACCTACAGGATCGGGTCACCGCCTTGATGTTAGTGGAGAACGACAGGGTGTTCTCCAGGGTCACGCCGAGGCTCTTAGCACTCTGGGAGGAGGACACAATGGAGTTGTCAACCGTGATGGAGAGATCATGGAACGGGCAGTCCTTCCCCGGGAGGAAGAGCAGCTCCGTCTTGCCGAGGTTCAGCTTGAGGTGGTGATCCGTCATCCACACTGATATGTCTGCCAGACATGCAGAGATGCGATTCGCCACCTGGTTATCAGAAGGGGGAAAGGAGAAGATGAATTGTGTGTCGTCTGCGTAGCAATGATAGGAGAGACCATGTGAGGATATGACAGAGCCAAGTGACTTGGTGTATAGCGAGAATAGGAGAGGGCCTAGAACTGAGCCCTGGGGGACACCAGTGGTGAGAGCACGTGGTGCGGAGACGGATTCTCGCCACGCCACCTGGTAGGAGCGACCTGTCAGGTAGGACGCAATCCAAGAGTGAGCCGCGCCGGAGATACCCACCTCGGAGAGGGTGGAGAGGAGGATCTGATGGTTCACAGTATCAAAGGCAGCAGATAGGTCTAGAAGGATGAGAGCAGAGGAGAGAGAGTTAGCTTTAGCAGTGCGGAGAGCCTCTGTGACACAGAGAAGAGCAGTCTCAGTTGAATGACCAGCCTTGAAACCTGACTGATTTGGATCAAGAAGGTCATTCTGAGAGAGAAAGCAGGAGAGCTGGCCAAGGACGGCACGTTCAAGAGTTTTGGAGAGAACAGAAAGAAGGGATACTGGTCTGTAGTTGTTGACATCGGAGGGATCGAGTGTAGGTTTTTTGAGAAGGGGTGCAACTCTCGCTCTCTTGAAGACGGAAGGGACGTAGCCAGCGGTCAAGGATGAGTTGATGAGCGAGGTGAGGTAAGGGAGAAGGTCTCGGGAAATGGTCTGGAGAAGAGAGGAGGGGATAGGGTCAAGTGAGCAGGTTGTTGGGCGGCCGGCCATCACAAGACGCAAGATTTCATCTGGAGAGAGAGGGGAGAAAGGGGTCAAAGCATAGGGTAGGGCAATGTGAGCAGGACCAGCGGTGTCGTTCGACTTAACAAACGAGGATCGGATGTCATCGACCTTCTTTTCAAAATGGTTGACGAAGTCATCTGCAGAGAGGGAGGAGGGGGAGGAGGGGGAGGAGGATTCAGGAGTGAGGAGAAGGTGGCAAAGAGCTTCCTAGGGTTAGAGGCAGATGCTTGGAATTTAGAGTGGTAGAAAGGGGCTTTAGCAGCAGAAACAGAGGAGAAAAATGTAGAGAGGAGGGAGTGAAAGGATGCCAGGTCCGCAGGGAGGCTAGTTTTCCTCCATTTCCGCTCGGCTGCCCGGAGCCCTGTTCTGTGAGCTCGCAATGAGTCGTCAAGCCACGGAGCAGGAGGGGAGGACCGAGCCGGTCGGGAGGATAGGGGACATAGAGAGTCAAAGGATGCAGAAAGGGAGGAGAGGAGGGTTGAGGAGGCAGAATCAGGAGATTGGTTGGAGAAGGATTGAGCAGAGGAAAGAGATGATAGGATGGAAGAGGAAAGAGTAGCAGGAGAGAGAGAGCGAAGGTTGCGACGGCGCAATACCATCTGAGTAGCCGCAGAGTGAGTAGTGTTGGAGGAGAGCGAGAGGGAAAAGGATACAAGGTAGTGATCGGAGACTTGGAGGGGAGTTGCAGTGAGATTAGTAGAAGAACAGCATCTAGTGAAGATGAGGTCAAGCGTATTGCCTGCCTTGTGAGTAGGGGGGACGGTGAGAGGGTGAGGTCAAAAGAGGAGAGGAGTGGAAAGAAGGAGGCAGAGAGAAATGAGTCAAAGGTAGACGTAGGGAGGTTAAAGTCACCCAGAACTGTGAGGGTGAGCCATCCTCAGGAAAGGAACTTATCAAGGCGTCAAGCTCATTGATGAACTCTCCAAGGGAACCTGGAGGGCTATAAATGGTAAGGATGTTAAGCTTGAATGGGCTAGTGATTATGACAGCATGGAATTCAAAGGAGGAGATAGACAGATGGGTCAGGGGAGAAAGAGAGAATGTCCACTTGGGAGAGTTGAGGATTCCAGTGCCACTACCCCGCTGACCAGATGCTCTCGGGGTGTGCGAGAACACGTGGTCAGACGAGGAGAGAGCAGTAGGAGTAGCAGTGTTTTCTGTGGTAATCCATGTTTCCGTCAGCGCCAAGAAGTCGAGGGACTGGAGGGTAGCACAGGCTGAGATGAACTCTGCCTTGTTGGCCGCAGACCGGCAGTTCCAGAGGCTGCTGGAGACCTGGAACTCCACGTGGGTCGTGCGCGCTGGGACCACCAGGTTAGAGTGGCAGCGGCCACACGATGTGAAGCGTTTGTATGGCCTGTGCAGAGAGGAGAGAACAGGGATATACCGACACATAGTTGATAGGCTACAGGAGAGGCTACGCTAATGCAAAGGAGATTGGCATGAAAAATTAACTAAACAACTGGGGAAGCGAGAGAGCAGGGCCTCCCTCACTAACAATTCAAAATATAACTTTTCTAGCTACCACTAGAAATTAAAATTGATGTAAACTACAGTGGTTCAATGTTTCCAGGAATAGGCTCAAACTTAGTTTATTCCGCTAGATAACGTGGTACAGTATTTTTCTGGGAAAACCCACCTAGTGCACCGTGTCCTATGACGCCGTAGCTAACTAGCTAACCAGCATGCTAGCATCCTATAACACGCGGTTAGCACCAATACTTGGTAACAACAAGCTACCAATGGATCATTCGTGTCCGTGTCTAGTTCATAATGCAGAAGTAATTAAACGTAGCTAGCTAACCCAAAGTCAGTCCTGCTAGCTACACAAGTGGACTACACATCTCGAATGTTCAGAAAGTTAAGTAGATCCGGCTATTTCAGCCACATCCGTTGCTGACAGGTGTATAAAATCGAGCACACAGCCATGCAATCTCCATAGACAAACATTGGCAGTAGAATGGCATTACTGAAGTGGTCAGTGACTTTCAACGTGGCACCGTCATAGGATGCCACCTTTCCAACAAGTTTCTGCCCTGCTAGAGCTGCCCCAGTCAACTGTAAGTGCTTTTATTGTGAAGTGGAAATGCCTAGAAGCAACAAAGGCTCAGCCACCAAGTAGTAGGCCACACAAGCTCACAGAACGGGACTGCCGGGTGCTGAAGCGCGTGCCGCGCAAAAATCGTCTGTCCTCAGTTGCAACTCACTACCGAGTTCAAAACTGCCTCTAGAAGCAACGTCAGCACAAGAACTGTTCGTCGGGAGCTTCATGAACTGGGTTTCCATGGCCGAGCATCCGCACACAAGCCAAACATCACCTTTGGAGTGGTGTAGTGGTGTAAAGTGCCTCCATTGGAGCAGTGAAAACTCGTTCTCTGGAGTGATGAATCACGCTTCACCATCTGGCAGTCCGACGGACGAATCTGGGTTTGGTAGATGCCAGGAGAACACTACCTGCCAGAATGCATAGTGACAACTGTAAAGTTTGGTGGAGGAGGAATAATGGTCTGGGGTTGTTTTTCATGGTTCGGGCTTGGCCCCATAGTTCCAATGAAGGGAAATCTTAATGCTACAGCATTCAATGACATTCTGTCACATATACTCCCTCTCCGGCCTCTAGGTCATCAGGCTGCTGATTATCCCACACACCTGTCACATCATCTCGCGCACCTGCACCTCATGACACTCACCTGGACTCCATCACCTCCTTGATTATCTTCCCTATATCTGTCACTCCCCTTGGTTCTTTCCTCAGGTGTTACTGACGCTGTTTCATGTCGGTGCATTGTTTGTGTTTCGTGTTTATTGTTTTGTTTATTTATTAAAACACTCACTCCCTGTACTTGCTTCCCGACTCTCAGCGCACTCGTTATACATTCTAGACAATTCTGTCCTTCCAACTTTGTGGCAACAGTTTGGGGAAGGCCCTTTCCTGTTTCAGCATGACAATGCCCCCGTGCACAAAGCGAGGTCCATACAGAAATTGTTTGTTGGGATCAGTGTGGAAGAACTTGATTGGCCTGCACAGAGCCCTGACCTCAACCCCATCTAACACCTTTGGGATGAATTGGAACGCCGACTGTGAGCCAGGCCTAACCGCCCAACATCAGTGGCCGACCTCACTAATGCTCTTGTGGCTGAATGGAAGCAAGTCACGCAGCAATGTTCCAACATCTAGTGGAAACCCTTCCAAGAGGAGTGGAGGCTGTTATAGCAGCAAAAGGAGGACCAACTCCAACTTTTGGTCATGTGTGTACCATGACCACCTAACATGCACATACTTCTGGCGTGTGGGAGGAATCTTGACTCGGTAGTGAATCTTGACTGGGTAGCAAATGTCTCTTGTGATGCAGTTGATTATTTGAATCAGGTGTGTCGAGCTAGGGCAAAAACTAAAATGTGCACCCATTTGGGTCCCCAGGACCAGGACTGCATTAGGGATAGAGGTTCACTCTAGATCTAGCTGTAGTGGGTTGGCCCAGTGTGCTGTAGGCAGCAGAGGTACTGAAGCTAGCGCTGAGTCAGCCCTAATAGCATGGGATCTCAATATATACTAAGCATGAATAATTCAACCAGGAGTCATGTGTTGCCATGGGCCTGGCTTGGCAGGATCATTAAACATTCACATGGATGAAAAAACACCTCTTCCTGCAGTAATCGCTCCTGTTCAGGTGGCTGGGGTGTGGGGTCTATGCATATCACAGTGTATTGACATCCTGGTTAAAGATGAGCAAAAATTACTGTATAAAATACATCATATAAATACTAAGCTATATTTTATGCTAATAAAAAAAGGGGAAAACTACATTATTTTATACTAATACATTTCCTCAGAGAAATACAAATTTGTATCAATTGACGCCAAACCCAGCACTGGTGTGCGTGCAAAACACCTCATCCAATCCAAGTGCCAATGCCGTTTAGCAAACTCCCGGCGTTTACATTTGTTCGATGACATGAAAATATAGCTGAGTGGCCACACACACCTGTGGTGGGTTTGGAGTCGAAATGAGAATGCATGAGTAGAAAATAACCCAGTACCTACTGTAAAATATGGTGGTGGATCTTTGATGTTGTGGGGCTATTTGGTTCCACTGTTGCTGGGGCCCATGTTAAGATCAACGGCATCAGGAACTTTACCCAGTACCAGGACATTTTAGCCAAAACACTAGTTGCCTCTGCCAGGAGGCTGAAACTTAGCCGCAAGTGGATCTTCCAGCAAGACAATAACCCCAAGCACACGTCAAAATCCACAAAGAAACGGTTAATTGGCTACAAAATACACATTTTGCAATGGCCATCTCAGTTTCCAGACTTGAAATCCATTGAAAACCTTTGATTTGAATTGAAGAGGGCAGTTCATAAGCGCAGACGAAGGATATCAAGGATCGGGAAGGATTCTGTATGGAGGAATGGTCTAAGATCCCTCAGAATGTGTTCTCCAACTCATAAAACATTCTAGAAAAAGGCTCAGTGCTGTTGCAAGCTGAGGTATTGAAAGATATTGAAAACAGGGGTGTCAATAATTTTGACCCCTACCTTTTTTTGAGAAAAACATTTGTATTAGTAATTGTATTAGTATAAATTCATATAATTTCCCTTTTTTTGCATACAATAGACATTAGCTCATATTTGAATAATTTATACTGTTTTTTTACTCATTTTTATCAAGTGTGTCAATCATTTCAGACCCCACTGTACATGCATCTGTGTTCTGCATGTTTTAGCAGTAAAGGCCTGCGAGTAACATTTGCATAACCATCTTTCAAGACATACACTGAGAAAACCTTCCTAATTATGAGTTTTATGAAAATGTATGAGCTTGACGATCATATCTTTTCACATATCTGTCTATTCAACTGACTAGCATCTAAATATAGCACTGAGGCTGTGGCAGTGTGATAACGTCACAGTGCAGGGAGGCACAATCACCAGATGGGCACATCAACACAGTGGTTATGTCACATGGCACATTACTTTACGTCTGATTACCACCCCATGATGAGAGACTGATAAATGAGCGTACACACATGCAAGCATGAACATACGCACACACACGGTCACACACACAAGTCACACACACATGCGTCACACAACCACACACACACACACACACAGACTGATATAGTACTACATTTGAGCATTCCTCATATAAAAAAACGCAGAGCGTTCTATCCTGGTTTAGGGCGATGTGTAATGTTTTATAAATGAAGCTATATAATTTCCAGAGCATTTTAAAATGTAAGACAAATAAATGTCACGTAAATTCATGTCACACACCAGAACCAGGATTGGAAACACCTGGAATAAGGTATACAAAGTGACCTGCTGGACCTGTTGTGCAACTATAAACTATCAGATTCCCATCAACAGGACCATGCCTAAGCACCACTCCACACTCCCCTTCCCATCTAACTGTGAGCCAGCATAGGTCACTCACCACTCTGGGGAGAAGCACAGCCTAACTAAGCATGGGGGGAAGCACAAGGTAACGTGACACGGATGTGACACATACATGATACACCAACATACAGTAACGTTACAGACCAGGCCTAGATAATGAATCATACTGTAGGATTACACAGGAGTATCTTGTTCTTCTGACACCCTGAAGGTTCAATAACAACAGTCACTATACAGTATATACCAACACAATCCAATAGTGCACATTCACACATTCAATTAGTTATGTTTAATTAAGAATGATAGATGTTGACATTGAGGTATTGAATTGAACCAATATTGTCAATCAATGGTTCAATTGTTTTAATGAAATCCTTGGGCTCCCGAGTGGTGTAGCGGTCTAAGTGCATGTCAGTGCTAGAGGTGTCACTACAGACCCTGGTTTGATGCCAGGCTGTATCACAACCGGCTGTGATTGGGAGTACCACAATTGGCCCAGCGTCATTAGGGTTTGGCCGGGGTAGGCTGTCGTTGTAAATAAGAATTTGTTCTTATCTGACCTGCCTAGTTAAATTTAAAAATATATATATATTGATCCCATCTCCTTCTGATGTGATTAACCACATAAAACTATGACAGTAGCACTGGCAGGGTTAGAGGTAGGGTTAGGATCAACCCATTTTGTTATATCCATATAGTGGAAAGACACCTGACTGTACTTCATGCTCTGGTTCTACATCAGCTCTCTAAAAAGCTTGTTGTCAAGATGTTCGAAAGAAGAACTTGAATCTGTAATGACATAGTGTCCATGAAGTGAATGGGTGATTTTGGACGGCAGGCTCTCTGTTAAAATACTCCCTGCTGCTGACTCAATGTGATTTTTTTGTGATTTCTATTCGGATTCCCATTAGATGTTGAAGAAGCAGCAGCTATTCTTCCTGAGGTCCACACAAAACATAGACCATGTCACATCTGCTACTGCTCCTCCTCTCCGGCGTACGACGTCGCCAGAGTACTAACCACTGGTCCTGGGATTCATCATTACGCGCACCTGTTAATCATTATGATTCACACCTGGACTTCATTATCTTCATCATGCTTCCCCTTTATATGTCACTCTACTATGTTCACCCACCAGTTGGTAATGTTCTTGTGTATCAGCGTTCTACCTTATGTTAGTGTCATGTTCTTGGTTTTGTTGTTTTATTAAAACGAATCACCTGCTTCCAACTCACTGCCAGATCATTACAGAATACCAACTCAATATATGGAAGCAGCAGGACAACTGAACATCTCCCAGACAATCGATGAACAAGGTTACCTTCTTTGTCAACACCATGATCAGCTGGCTCAACTGGGGATGGCCATGGAAGATGTTCTCCGTAGTCTACAACGTTTCAACAGCGGAGGATATTCTAGAGCCTGTCTACCCAATGAGTCAGCACACCAGGCCATCCAGCAACCCGCTCAGGTCAGCGATGCCCGTCTATCCCTCCCGGAGAAATATGACGGAACACCATCCAAATGCCGTGGCTCCCTCTATTTCGTACATCAGATGGGAGTCCCCACCACCGAGAGGTCTAAGGTTGCCACGGTTATTTCTCTGCTGACTGGGCGGGCATTGGAATGGGCTACAGCCGTCTGGGAGGGTTGAGAGGAGGAGCTCGAGTCTTATGAGGGGTTCATGGCTCTGTTTTAAATGTATTTTCGATCATGAGCTTCTGCTTCAGCTCCAGCAGGGGAATCAGACAGCTGCTAAGTATGCGCTTACCTTCCGGATAGTAGAAGCTTCCAGTGGATGGAATGAGCTGGCGCTCAGCACGTTATTTAGAAGAGGTCTGCGCAAGAAGATCCAGACAGAACTGGCCTTTCGAGATGACAACCTCACCCTGGACGCACTCATTGCGATGGACATCTGTCTGCATAGACACTCCAGGAGGATATTATCTTCATCGCTTCTCTCCCTCCTTTAGCGAGTGTTTGGGATCAGAGCCTGAACCCATGGAGGTAGGGGTCACACGCCTTCCCGTAGCTGGGGCTCTGTCTGTACTGTGGCCAGGGAGGGCACAAGCACCAGCGGTGTCTGTTACTTCAGAATCTGGGATCCACTAGAGCAGAGGGACGGTCACGGGATGTTACATCCCCTGGACAAGGAGTGAGTATTCCATCTACTGCTCTTCCTGTTAGACTCTTTGTAGTTCCCATCACTCTGGCTGACTGGCCCTCATGCCCTGTGTCTACAGCTTTAGTGGATTCTGGCTCTACCTACCTGCTCTTCTCTCCTTTTCCGGTTTAAGGTCTTGACTGTCGGCCTCTAGGATCCGGAACCATCACACACATCACCCTCACCTTGGAGAACATTCACCAGGAAAACATCCCCTTCATCACCAGGTCCCAAGATCATCCTCGGCCTACCTTGGCTTCAGCGCCATAACCCTACCATCTCATGGTCGAGGATGAGAAACACCAACAGGTCACCTGAATGCCGGAGGACCTGCTTCCCTGTCCCCTGTGGTTCCACGTCAGTTGAGAGTCCTGTGGTTGCCCTCTTGCCCAACATCCCACTGGAATATCAGGATCTAAGGGAGGTATTCTCCAAGACCTGCTCTACCTGTCTCCCTCCTCATCGCCCCTGGGACTGTGCCATTGACCTCTTTTTCTGGTGCTACACCTCCGCGAAGACGCATCTACCCTCTGTCAGTGGCTGAGAACCAGGCCATGGAGGACGACATTCAAGAGGCCCTCCAACAGGGTTTCATCCGCAGGTCCACGTCCCCTGCGTCGGCTGGTTTCTTCTTCGAGGCCAAGGAGGGAGGATTACGCCCTTGTATCGATTACCATGGACTCAATGACATCCCCACGAAGTGTTGGTACCCTCTCCCGCTGGTGCTGTTAGCCATCGAGCAGCTCCGCGGGGCCCAGTTCTTCACCAAACTGGACCTAAGGAGTGCCTACAATGTCATTCGCATCCAGGAGGGGATGAGTGGAAGACGTCATTCAGCATGATGTCTGGTCACTACAAGTACTTGGTTATGCCTTTTGGCTTAACGGTTTAAGGGTTTGCCAACTTTTACCGCCGCTTCATCAGGAACTTCAGCGCCGTTGCCGCCCCTCTCACCTCCCTCCTCAAGGGTGGACCTTGTAGGTTGGTTTGGTCTCCAGCAGCTGAAGAGGCCTTTCGTCTCCTCAAGGGGTGTTTCACCTCCGCCCCCTTGCTAAAACACCCAGATCCCACGCTACCTTTTATGGTTGAGGTAGAGGCATCTGAGGTGGGTGTGGAGCAGTTTTGTCACAAAGACAGGGGGACCCATTAAAATTGTATCCTTGTGCTTTCTTCTCCAATAAACTGTCAGTGCAGAGGAATTACGACATTGGTGATCGGAGCTCTTGGCGGTGAAGTTGGCATTAGAGGAGTGGAGACACTGGCTGGAGGGCGCCAAGGAATCATTCATCATCCTCACCGACCATCGGAACCTTGACTACATAGGGACAGCGATGAGACTGAATCCGCGCAAAGCCAGATGGGCCCTCTTCTTCACCAGGTTCAACTTCACGCTGACCTATTGCCCTTCGAGAGAGGGTTCTGTTCAGAGGGCACCCATGCTCCCGAGTCATGGGTCCAGTGGTTTGAGATGTAGATGTGGACATTCGCCAGGAATTGTCCTCCCGTGCGCATCTATTTTCCCACAGGGATAAGGGATCGGCTGCTGACCTGGGCACACAGAGCTGTCATCGCTGGACATCCAGGTATTTCTCGCACCATCCATTCCCTCACTGAGAAATACTGGTGGCCCACCTTGGTGCAGGATGTTACGTGGTATGTCGACTCTTGTTCCGTGTGTTCTCAAACCAAGTCCCCCCGGAATGCTCCAGCAGGGAAGCTCCTGTCGCTTCCCGTGCCTCAGCAACTTTGGTGCCATCTATCCATTGATTCCCCCTTCTGAAGGTTTCACCACCATTCTGGTGGTAGTGGATAGATGTGCCAAGTCATGTTGATTCATCCCTCTTCCTGGTGTTCCCACTGCTCTCCAGATTGCTGAGGCACTCTTCCAGCAGGTCTTCCGGCATTATGGCCTTCCGGAGGACATCGTCTTGGACCGTGGTCCCCAATTCACATCCCGAGTATGGAAGGCCTTCTTGGAGAAGCTCGGGGTCATGATTAGCCTCATCCGGGTATCGGCCTCAGTCTAACGGGCAGGTGGAGAGGATGAATCAGGAGCTAGGGAGGTTCCTGAGGAGTCCCTGTCAGGACCGGCAGGTTGAGTGGGCATATTTCCTTCCTTGGGCAGAGTACGCTCAGAACTCTCTATGTCACTCCTCCACTGGGTTGACCCCCCTTCCAGTGTGTTTTGGGTTGCCAGCCAGCCCTGGCCCCGTGGACCCCAGGCCAGACAGCGGCTCCTGCGGTAGATGGCCGTCCATCGTCAGAAGGAACAGGCAGACCCTCACCACAGTGAGACCCCTGCGTTCCATCCTGGGGATCGCATCTGGCTCTCTACCAGGAACCTCCCACTCAACCTGTCTGGAGAAACTGAGCCCCCAGTTTGTGAGGCGTTCAAGGTTCTCCGGGGGGTCAATGAGGGGACATGCAGGATACAATTACACAGTCACTACCGTATCTTACCCTCGTTTTCATGTCTCCCTTCTCAGGCCGGTGGTTCCTGGTACCCTAGCTGATGCTGACCCCCACGACACACCTCCACCCCCCTGGACATCGAGGCGTACGCTGTCAATTTTTTTTGGGGGGGGCACACGGGTAGTTTGGCTGGGCCAGGGTTAAGCCCCAAGCCAACTCCCCGTGCTTATCGGAGGCAGCTTGTTACTGGTCAGGCCCTGTGCTATGGGGTGATGCGCACGGCGTCGAGGCTGAGCATTCACAGGCCGGTGTGCGCGGTGCCAGCGCCCCGCATTTGCCAGGGGGAAGTGGGCATCCAGCCAGTAAGGGTGGTGCCAGTACTGCGCTCAAGACCACCAGTGCGCCTTCACGGCCCAGTGTATCCTGTTCCCGCTCCTCGCACTAGCCCTGAGGTGCGTGTATCCAGTCTGGCGTCTCCTAAGCAAGCACCACGCACTAGGCCTCCAGTGCGTCAGCCCAGTCCAACTCGTCGTGTTCCTGCTCCCCGCACTAGCCTTGGGGTGCGTGTATCCAGTCTGGTACCTCCACTACCAGCCCCACGCATCAGGCTTTCAGTGCGCAGTCCCCGTCCAGAGCTTCCGACGACAGTACCCCGTCCAGAGCTTCCGACGACAGTACCCCGTCCAGAGCTTCCGACGACAGTGCCCCGTCCAGAGCTTCCGACGACAGTGCCCCGTCCAGAGATTCCGGTGACAGTGCCCCGTCCAGAGCTTCCGGCCACAGTGCTCCGTCCAGAGCTTCTGGCGACAGTGCCCCGTCCAGAGCTTCCGGCGACAGTGGCCCGTCCAGAGCTTCCGGCGACAGTGCCCCGTCCAGAGCTTCCGGCGACAGTGGCCCGTCCAGAGCTTCCGGCGACAGTGGCCCGTCCAGAGCTTCCGGCGACAGTGCCCCGTCCAGAGCGTCCGGCGACAGTGGCCCGTCCAGAGCTTCCGGCGACAGTGGCCCGTCCAGAGCTTCCGGCGACAGTGCCCCGTCCAGAGCGTCCGGCGACAGTGCCCCGTCCAGAGCGTCCGGCGACAGTGCCCCGTCCAGAGCGTCCGGCGACAGTGCCCCGTCCAGAGCGTCCGGTGACAGTGCCCCGTCTAGAGATGGCCCACAGTCCGGAATCAAGTGAGACGGCCTACAGTCCAAAGCTCCCAGAGTCGCCCTACAGTCCGGAGCTCCCAGAATCGTCCTTCTGCCTGAGGTCTACAGCAAAATGCTTCAGCCCGAGGTCTACAGCAACGTGCCTCAGCCAGAGGTATTCAGCGGGGGTGGACAGGTTAGGTGGTGGACTAAGGCCAGAGCCTGAGCCACCTCCACAGTAGGAGGATTGGAGAGGGGGGTGTAGCACAGGAACCGTCGGTGACGGCAGCCACCCTCCCTTCCCTCCCTTTAGTTTGGGGGGTTTATTTTGTGTTTATTTTTGTGTGAGGTGCATCCGGGGTCTGCACCTTTGGGGGGGGGGGGGGGGTACTGTCACGTCCTGACCAGTATAAGGGGTTATTGGTTATTGTAGTTTGGTCAGGATGTGGCAGGGGGTATTTGTTTTATGTGGTTGGGGGTTTAATGGGATATGTATTTATGTAAGAGGGGTGTTTGATTTATGTGTTCCGGGATTTTTGGGTAATGTTCTTGTTTTGTATTTCTATGTTTTTCTATGTTGTGTATTTCTTTGTTGGCCTGGTATGGCTCTCAATCAGGAACAGCTGTACATCGTTGTTGCTGATTGAGAGTTATACTTAAGTAGCCCTGTTTTCACCTGTCCCTTTGTGGGAAGTTGTTTGTGCATTGCTGTGTGTAGCCTGCATTACTGTGCGCTCGTGCGTTTTCTTGTTTTGTGTTTTCAGTGTTCTAAATTAAAAGTTAAAATGAGCACTCAACCCGCTGTGCCTTGGTCCCTTTCATATGACGATCGTTACACCTATAGTCTTTCACTATTTCACTAAGAGTCCGTCCTATAGAGTCTTTTACTATTAAGAGTCCGTCCTATAGAGTCTTTTACTATTAAGAATCCATCCTATAGAGTCTTTTACTATTAAGAGTCCGTCCTATAGAATTGTGCTCCAGAGCAATCAATCTTTTGAGAGGACACTAGTCAATGGAGAGCTAAATGCAATCTTTTGAACAGATCAATGACTAGCTAATGAAATGTCATGGTAATACCATACGGCTGTAACTGGAACTCTGTGTGCCCTTGCATATAAAATAGATACCCTATACCATGAAGACATTATAAGAATATGCCCATCCATCAGAATGGAAAAAGTCAAGGACACCAAGAGTACCTGTGCTCTGTTATACAGCCTACATGTCAGAGACAACATTGTGCCTGAAGCCAACCCTCCTGATCACAAGAGATCCCTCAGCCTGTCCTCCTGCCCCCCCAAAACACCCATCCAACCCCACTCCCACTGAGAACACTGAGGGGCATGCCAACAGAGCTGATCAATTCACAAGGACATGTGTCTCGTCATGACTGCGGCGAGGGGCTGGGTGGCTGACCACCGCAGCACAGCAAGAAATGTTATGGCCTACAGGACTAGGGCCCTGTGTGGATTAGACGGTCGTCTGATAAATGAGCCAGTCAGCTCAGAGCAGACAGACAGCAGTGGAGCATTCAGAGGAGAAAATGAGATCTCTCATAATACAATCAAAATCACACCCTGCAGGGAAATTCATCTGTAGAGCTTTGTATTAAACCTGTGTCATCTCAAAGGATACTGTGACATTGATTCTAGTTGAGTTAATAAAGTTATTGTAATGAAACGTTAAGGTAAAGGTTATTATAAACTGGGTGGTTCGAGCACTGAATGCTGATTGGCTGACAGCCGTGGTATATCAGACCATATACCACGGGTATGACAAAACATGTACTTTTACTGCTCTAATTACATTGGTAACTAGTTTATAATAGCAATAAGGCACCTTGGGGGTTTGTGGTATATGGCCAATATACGATGGCTAAGGGCTGTGTCCAGGCACTCCACGATGCGTCGTGCATAAGAACAGCCCTTAGCCGTGGTATATTGGCTATATACCACACCCCCTCATGTCTTATTGCTTAATTATACCATACTGCTGACTGTAGTGTGATGAAGGAAATGGACAAAACTACAACACGTTTTAATTTCCCATCACAAAGGCCTTTATTGCCGTTGTTTTAATAAAATATAGGCTACATTACAAACTCACCATAAAAATAACAGGGGTACTTCCGCCGTGCATGCAAACAGCCAGAATACAGTGATAAACATTAGCTCCAAACAATACATCAGACACCAAGACACATCAACACAGACAAATGATGGATTACAGTACTAAGGTTTGTATAGGTTCAAAAGAAGAATACTGATAACCGTATAGCCTTATAACCAAACCAAGGGAAATTCACTTCCTCCACTCCACATAGGAGTAAAGTGAACTTGATTTTAACTATTTCAGATGTATAACATTTCACAGTGAGAGAGAAAGCTGTGTATGAAACATGGAGAACATCTTGGTTAGTAGCAATTCACAGGAATACTTGTAAAGTCGGAAGAGGCATACCAAACCAAACCATGCCTCTTTTCCTAGCTTTTCTACTTTCCTACTCAAAGTGCGCTATGAACTTTGAGTAGCTCAATATTACAATCATTAGTCTCTCCTTTCAGATGTTTCAGATACTCAAAAGTGTATGTCGTCTTTAGTGGCATGCATGCAACTCTTTAGCCTAAAGACCCCCTCAGCTTAGCCCCAGTACATACTATCCAGTATGATTTGACTGCTCGAGACTATTATCACATGTTGATCAACCTACCATAACATCCCTTCACAGCTTAGACCTCTTATGTGTTCATTTCAGTATGATCTCTAAACATAAGGCAATCGAACCATCTTTAGTTACACCTTATATAATAACCCTATCCTTCCTGGGACCCCGCCCGCATTTTAGCATAAGGTTCAGAGGCGTAGCGCAGTTTTAAAGGACATTTCCTGAAATTCTATTTTGTTCAGATAGTTTTTAGATTTGATTGCTATTGTACATGTATATTTGGAGTTAGTTTGTAGTTCTGAGTTGGGTATGCATCCACCACTTGCAATCCTGTTTTTGAAATGCTATTACACTACATAATATGGTAGCAGAAAGACATTCAATATGCGACACATAAAACAGATAAATATCAGCTAGTGATCATAAAATGTGGTTACATTGTGTTGACAAACCCTATACTGTCTGTTTCTGGAATCCTTTCATCCTTCCCCTATAAAACATCTTTACCTCGATGACATATTCACAAAGTGAAATGTTATGATTGAAACAATTCATGAGTGAAATCATACTGTACTACATGTACACTTATTGAGAGAATATTTACAGTCAACAGAAATCATAAGCAAAAGCTACAAGAGGTAAAATAACCATTATATTTCATCAGACTTAAGAACATAAAACAATCTCTGACAAGGCGTGACATCTTGTTACCCACAGTAGTCTTTGTGGAGATACAGCTGTCGTGTGTGGAACTCACTGACTGCACAGACTAGCATGCCTCTGAAGAGAGTGAGGCCAACCAGCTGTCAACCAATGGTCATGTCTCAACTCATGAGTGGCCTGCACAATTAATCGAATTCACATCAAAATCACATATTGACATGTGCAATATCCATATCGCAAGAGATCCATATAATTTGCAATATTTTTGGAAAATAGACTACCCCCTGTCACTCAAGCAGCGCAGTTCCTCCCCCTCGCTGTTAGATTGACGATAAATTTGCATGTTGTTCCGTTAGGTCAATGCAGTCAACAAATTGTTCCAAACAAGAACGATGCTGCTTTCCACTTTGCTTCTTAATATAATTCAATATATTTCTATAATTCCAACAGTTCACCCAAATATTTTGATCTCCATCGCACGTCAAATCGCAATAGGCATATTTGTTAAAAATAAAAATTGCTGTTAGATGTTTTTGCCCATATCGTGCAGCCCTAGAGGTCGATTAATGTCATGGTGGACGTGAGACCATGAGTGAGGTTATTTTGGTCCAACCAGGCTCTACGGATTTCCCATGGAGATATTAGAAAGAGTCAACCGCTGTTCTTTGGAAACCAAACAACTATGATAAGCCAAACAACTCTGCTAAATCGTTTGAGTCATTTGGACATGCTCAGTGGTCACATGAGTAGTCTATTTTCCATTTTCAATCTCAAGGGTTGAATAGTCTGGCCAAGCTCCCTCCAAGTCCTGGTTCATGTAAACACAGGCTTTTCTTACTGACCACCATAGCCAGTCAACAGTAACTAACTATATTATACCATCTGTTAGTCTCAGAGATGCATTCCATTTTCTAAACAGATACATCTCCAAGTTGCTGATCTCTCAGAGGCGTCCTAATAAAATCTAAATATAGATTTATTCCAAGCATTCATGTCATAGAAAACTCACATAAGTTATAACAACCCAAATAAATACAAACCCTAATTTAAACATGGTGTACATCCAGTACACATGTAGACAAACAGTTTGTGATGTGGGATGTTGAGTTGCATAACCTAAGTTTAGTTTGCCATCCATCCATAATGAGGTCCCTCACCTCATGTCAGGGGTGTCAAAGACAACCAGGTGAGAGGAGTTCCTTATTAGTTATTGACCTTAATTCATCAATCAAGTACAAGGGTGGAGCAAAATCCCGACGACACTCGGCCCTCAGTGGAATGAGTTTGACACATGCATTGTGTAATGCCAATGTGCCAACAAATGAGTTCAGCTTGAAGCACCAGTGCAATAGCATCAACTGTACAATATGTAGTCCTACCAAATAAACACTGCTCTTTTCTATATCATCAGCCAAGTCTAACATTACAACTTTGAAATCAGTAAAAGTAGTTCAGATGCTGTCATCACCATAGTTGTACAGTAAAATACAACATTACACAGTGGAAGTTATTTACAAAATACTGACAATGAAATGCTACTGTTTTACTGGACTGGGTGTGTTTTAAAAATGGCATGACTTTGACTATTTTGGTTCTACTGTATTTCATAAAAAAATATTGTTTTGTTTTGTTCAACCTGAATAAAAGGAGAAAAACCTGGATTTTTTGGAAGATCGTCAGGTCCGCACTCTAGAAACGATCTGAGGTAAATGTATAATTTTCAACAGCAACAGTTGCATTTCAAGTCCAACAAGGAACAGAAACAAAAGCCCAACAGTATCTGTCTCTGTAAGTTATCATTGTGTAATAACAGTTATAAAATGGAGTAATATCCATGTGGATTTTGTCACCTTTTAGAAGGTAGAGATACTGTATGGGTGAGGCAGTGGTGACTGATTCTGCAGTGGACCTTCGGGTTAGAGCTATCCTCAACTACTGTTTACAACAATACACCTGGTGAATTATTGTGACTGGTTGAGATCAAGTGTCACAACAGGAATGTTGTAAAATATCATCTGTCAGACACATGCAGACTGACTGCACTGCAGAGAAAAATCTACTGTAAGATCCTGAACAAAACGTTCTGTACAATAGTTTTTTTAGTCAAATATACATGTCCTCTAGTTTAAAATAATGCATATAGCATATGCATTATTTGGCATTTGAGAGTTGTAAAGATCCACATATTATTATGTTACATGTTTGGGGTCATACCAGAGCATCCTAATAAGCTAGCCTACTGCTAGACTGTAGGGCTCCACTCTGACCCACACTCTACTCTCCTGCTACTGGTTACCATCCTCTGGAAAATCGTTTTCTGGTGCATTTATAACCAGCGAACAAGGCTCGTGGGATAATTTCCTTTTTCTAACATCATCTCGTTGAGCAGTGCTATAGAGAGGGTTTAATCATTTCCCCAACATTGAAATATTCATGCTCAAATAGTTATAAAACTGAATACACCCAATATTGATAAGGATAAAAGCGCAGCAGCGTTCCCCGTTAGTTCTAAGGGGTATTATAAGGCATATCCAAGAAGATGAAAAGATGAGGAATTGGTAAGACAAATTACAATTTGATATGTCCCTTGTTGGTCCAGTGCGAATATTGTTGTGACTGGGCCTCGGCCTGCCCCATACACTGGAGTTTTCAGATGAGAGAGAATCGGATTGAAATCCGGCATACAGGTACACAGGGGGATGCACGTGAGCACAGTCCCATGCTATCGGAAATAAACAGAGAGAAGACGGGCTGGAAGCTGTCTTAGTATTTTTCATAACCATTTTCCTCCGTTTTTTTATAAGCAGTCGTTGACAGTTAAGACATCACACAAGATGTTTAATAAAATAGTCAAAGGTGGGGATTGAATCGAGCATCGCTGCGTTTTAGAGAGGGATAGTGATGATAAATGGGGTATATTCCTGGCACGTTTTCAACGGCACGTGTCATTACATAAGAGTATAGTTGTGCCACACCA
Organism: Salmo trutta; assembly: GCF_901001165.1. Lineage (NCBI taxonomy): Eukaryota > Metazoa > Chordata > Actinopteri > Salmoniformes > Salmonidae > Salmo > Salmo trutta. The sequence goes on from NC_042968.1 coordinate 21,860,636, forward strand.
AAGGGCACAGGACTACAAAGCTCCCAACACCAAGGCTAATTATCATACAGCAGATTTACCTCCCGCGCCGGACACGTAATGAAGGGCTTGTCTTTCAATCCTGTCAAATCTGTCAAACATAATGACATGAAACAAAACCACTGTGACGGTGGTGAAAAACATACATAACCCAAACAATGTAAAAAATGACTGCGTGTACAGCTGGACACGGCGGTTGGATTATTAACACAATGTGTAGAGGCTATAGCCTATGGTAGCCCTATTTTTCATTACGGTAAAACGGTGCCCGTGGAGAGATCGCTTGCTTTACACACACAGTGCGCCGGTGAGAACGCCAAGGGCGCATGCAGGTTAGATGAAGTGAATCCAGCCATCCTCCCACTCACGGGGTGGGGAAATCTTAAACCTGTGGCGTCGCACTTTGTAGTTGACCCCGTCATTATTGTCCCAATACTCATCTCCACCAACGCAGTATCTTATGGCAAACTGGAACGTGCCTCCGCTCTCCAGAAACGTTGTTGGGGTGATTATCTTAAAGGAGAATTTGTCTGTCACACCGTCGCTTGATTCTGGGACATATGATGCCAGACTGTCCATAAAGGTTATCCAGTTGTTGATTGAGAACCTCAAATAGACACTTTTCTCGAAAGCCATGTTCAAAACCCGCACGACGCCGGACAGACTGAACTCGTCGGCTTCAGCACACTCCAACAACACTTTCACTTCTTTCACTTTCTCAGTAAAGCCTGGTAGGGTCCCGGGGTTCTTGAATTGCAGCTCCATAAAAATTGACTGGGTGGTCGGTGCCCTGGGGAATTTATCAAACGGGTTCAGATGGAGGGGAGCCCTGTCGAATCTGGCCATTATGCGCTCCGGCACATCGGGCATGTCTGTGTCATTGAAGTGCTTCACAGAGGTGAGCTCCAGACCCAGAGAGTCGGCGAAACGGACCTTTTTCTGGCTGCAGGGACTCCGGCTGCGGGAGATCTCAAGCTTCGCTCTCTCTATGGGGGTCGGCAGAGACTTGCACCTTCGGCGCAGGTTCGGACTCTGCGGGGGTTTGAGGAAGGATTCCCGGCCTCTTGGTCTCTCATCCACCACATGGTGCATCTCGATGGGCTCGCTTGTTCCGTTCAGCTCCATCCCCTCCACGTCTTCTACTCTCGGGTCTGCTGCCAAGCTCCCGAACAACCCAGCTATGCAGCTGTAGTTCCTCGGGAGGCAGTTCTTGGGAGGCAGCATAACTACAACAGAACGCACAGCCTCGGTTTCCATAAAGCGGGAGAGTCGCTGGTCTGCAGTCGAAGTGGTCGTGATCAGAGGCACTGAGAAAGGAACACGCCGTCAGGTATCAGAGATAAACACACGGATAGGCGCCGTAGTACCACGTCAGACTGTGACACTGCGCATTTCTGAACGAATAAACCAAGCTTCTACAAGTGCAGCTAGAACAACGCACCACAAATACCAGACATACCTCCCTAACGTCACTTTAAATTTCATTCACAGGCATACAAATTCATTCATTATGAAAGAATATGAAATATGGGATTCCCGTATCACTGTGGACATTTCCAGCATCATGCCCCAGTCAATGTGTGTGTGGCTGAGCTTACAGTGCACATAAAACTAGGGGACCCAGTGAGAGACATGACATTACAGGCATAAGGTTTGTGCCTGGCTGGACCACGATGTTCCGAATAGCACGTCCCATTTCTTGCCTGACGACTCATCCAGAATTTAATTCCGCTGCTATGTCGATTGCTTCACGGAGAAGAAACGTTAGTGGGCGTGGCTTTGGCCGGAGCGATGTGGATGGGCAGCGAGGCAATCTCATTTCGGCCATGAGCCAAAAACGCATAACTTCCTTTCTCCATTTTTTTTCTCCGTTAAAAAAAAAACGAAACAGAGGTGGGTGGTCACTTTGTTATTGTTTCAATCAAGGACTAGCTTTGAGAGTATATTCTAGATACCTGTAAATAATTTACATCATGTAAATGGGTAGGCCTATGTAAAGGACGTCACACTGCTTGCGAGTACCACGGCCGTCAAGAAGCGTCAGAAGTCGGTGCCACGCGACAAGCTAACTATTCGTCGCTGGCGCAAGTGGGGACAGTTCAGGTTGAGGAGTTTCACACATCCCCATGTGCTACAGCTACTGTAGCCATACTATGAAGCATTGGCCAATCTGAATCAGTGCTTGACTTGGGCAGGAGCTCACCGTAGCTCAGTACCAGCACCTCAAATGTTCTACTGCTTGAGCTCCTGTTCCTCTTATAGAATATTAACTCAAAAGTATAGTGGAGCTCCTGCACCTAAATATAAACAGCACTGCCACCTAAAATGAATATCGGAACCTATTTCAAAGTCAAGCACTGATCTGAATCAAATTCACTTAGGCCCATGTCCACTATTTTATAGCCTTATGTTATACAATGTATATTACAATACTGTTATAATGGGCTATTTTGGATCATATTGTATAGGACAGCTTACTATAGATTACATAAATGTTAGGGTTAGTCTTAATTATAGATATTGAATGAAATAGTCAGCAGCAAATCCAGGTCTAGAAAGTGTTACATTTTCTTAGATAACATGGAAATGAGCAATAACGTGTCAACTGCAACTTGTTTTTCTCACGCCCCCTCCCATTTCCCCTCTTCTTTCCCACCACGTCACTTCTGAGCGCCCTGTTGTAGCGGAGTTGTCATGGCAACGGCGTTCTATCTCTGCTCCGAACACTTCGTGGGCCTAGCACATCTTTGACTTTGTTTGAGGTCGTCTCCTGATAGCTGCAAAACTGTAATAAATATTTTATGACTATGTTACTGCCTATTAAGTTGAATGTAAAAACCTCAAGGAGCAAATGCTTGTATGGTATTGCTGAGGATAGTGTCGAAGTCGACCCCCTTTAATGGTAAGTTGTCTCTTTTACAGTCTTGTTTGTGGCTTCAGGTAACAGAACAAGCTTCCTACTTAAGTTGCTAACGTTAGTTTACCTAACGTTAACGTTAGTAGCTAGGCAGAAATGTGAGGTTCTCTTGCTAGCTAGCTAGAATGTTTATGAATCCATTTAATGGACAGGTTTTGTAAACAGGGTCAACACGTTTGTTAACACTTGAGTTAACATGTCATAAAGTTGACGTTAAAGGCTACATGTCTTCAGATATCTTACAAATAGTTTTGCTTACAATTAATTATAGGTTGCTTGCTGTTTGTGTACATTTATCTCCACTCTTACCAACGAGCCTACAAGATGAGTGCCTAATTAGAGATGTTTTTTCACTCTCAACAGATTTCACCCTGAAAGGCTCATCTTAGAATGGACAAATTCAAGGAATGGGATCAGGCGCCTGTAGAAGTGGCCGAAGACAGAAGTGTGGCAGTTGAGTACACAGGATGGGGCCAGAGTTGCCAACTACCCAACAGAGGCCATGTTGATGCCCTTTTGGATATCAGCGATGATACCTCATCCAAAGAGCAGGAGCCATTTGAGTTTCTCTGTCTCTCCGGATGGGAGGAAGCTGTAAGTAATCACTGTGGTTACCCTTTTATTTTTGGGCTAGATTGTGAATGATATTCAGCCAGTGTCACGTTATTGCGTAGGCACCAGATACACACTTCAATTTCATGTGAGTTAAGAAAAAGCGAAACGGTGTCAGTATGTTTATTCACTGTTTATAACTACATTCAATCTCAGAAATCATCTTAAAAGGTAAAACCTAATTTTCTCTAAGTTGCGATACACTGATTAAAATGTAATTACGTTTCCCTTAATGCTTGTGTTTGTTGTTGAGACAGATCCGGGGCTGGGGCAGAACTACTCCACTTGGCTGCCTGGTTCAGACCCAGAGGAGAGGAAAGAGGGTCAAGACTGGAGACACAGACCACCACTGCCACCTGTGTGTGGACCTCGTGAAGTTCTCGGATCCCCTTGACTCTGAGTCCAGCGTAACCCACTCCCCTGATTCCTCCCTGGACTCATGGGAGAACCCCCCCCACAACCCTGGGAGACTTCCTGAACAGACCCTACAGTCAAACCTCTATTATCTCTTCAGAGGAGTCCCCACCAGAGTCCTTCAGGGACCTTCAGAAAGCCACACAGCAACTGACACTCCGAGACAAGATGGTGGAGGACAAAGCTGAGGTGTGTGAGATCAGTGACTCACTGCTGGGCTCTGCCCCCTCACCACCACTCAGCCTCAGAGTGTCCCATGACGCTGATCATCAACAGCTTCGCCGTCCTACCACCCATGAAGGCCTCCCAGCCCAGACACCCTAGGGTCACCAGCCAGCTCCGGAGGGAGGCCGGCCCGGGGCTCGGTGCCTCAGACGGGGAGACCGCAACGGCAGGGTCATGCGGTGTGATGCCTGCCTGGGAAAGCGGAGCTGGTGTGGAGAGCCAGCAGAGCCCCCACCTGTTGTCTGCTTTCAGCATCCCCATCCCCAAGAGATGTGACATGCCCCTCAGCACACTGTCAGATCCTCTACCCTACGCCACCTACCCTCTGGACAGACACCTCAGACAGGATCCCAAGACCAGCAGTGCTCATAGACTCTACTTTGGACTGAAGACCAAGAACCTGAAGCGTGCAGAGCCCCAACTGCCCATTCTGTTTGGGACCAGGGTGCCCATCCCAGCCTCTGCACAGAGACTACTCTGAACAGAGACTGTTACTTTGCACTCGATACTCTCTCCCAACCCAAATGCTCAGTCTTTGTGGGTTTGTGATTAAAAATAAGCTTTCTGTGAAATATCTTTGTATCTTTCAAATGACACTGATGATGAATTCAACTTGGTCGTTTTAAACTACATGGAACTGACATGAGTTTACAGATTGCTGTTAGTTCTATTTGATTTATAGGCTATACCACCTTAGCCTCATCGTATAACCAGTTTATTCATGCGTTACATGCGTATCAAAAGGTAGCATTTGGTCCATCATCACATATGCTATCAATCTAACATCAGCAATGCAAAGTAGTCCAGATTGCTAGAATACATTGTGCAAACATGTTATGGTAATTTGTTACCACTGATTATTCAGAGTGAAATCATTTAACTGTTACATGAGCCTTCCTTAATTACGAACCCTCCACGCACCTGGACATATGGAGTGAATCATTTTAAAATGGAGTGATACATTCATTTGTGTGATTTCGGTTCTAGATTTTGTATGTGCTTTTATTGTGGTGCTCACACTTACCCAGCAACTGTGCTAGGTACTCTATGATGCTGAGCTCTAGGTCAGTTTCTTGGATTCCTGAATGTTAAACAGCAGACATTATTCTTATGTCAGAACCCCCCGGTGCTCCTCAGTATGGTAAAACATGATCTGAGCCATTGCCTAAGCATGCTAGTGCTATTGCACTCTAATGGAATGAGCAGTCAGTGATTGCAGTGTTCCAACCCATGTGAAGATGTCTGTGGTAGCCTATTGAATTACATGCTAGATGTGAACCACACTGTGAACCAATATTGATTATTGTGTTAAGTCAAAAGTAGTATGTGCTTTAACCAGTAATAAAATATTTGATTTGGCTTTATACAGCACTGTATTCCTGTCCTTTGACAACCAGCTACTACATCAACTCAAACAATCAACCCTTTTTGAGGAGTTTATTATGAGCGTCTGCTGAATAGCATCAACAAAACAAACAGCGGGAGGCAACCTTTATCGACCCTCTACACATTCAGGCAACTGAAATACAAAAGATAAGGCTGCAAACAGAAATGCAACTGAAATAAATTACATTGGCACCAAAGACTGCATGCACTCCCTACTTAGAGAAAAACATGGTTAGGATCAATTCCATTTAAAATTAACATTTTCTTCAAAATGAGGAAAATGTGGAATTGGCGTTACTTTCTCAATTGCCTGGAATTAAAATGAAATTGACTTCAACCCTGCCATGTAGTCTACTGTACATGTTTTTTTAGGCAAGGCAGTTTCTCCCCTCAGCGCTATTATAATAAAGTTCAAGAACGATAAATTAAATTGAAGTAGTGTTTTCAGTACAGCACAAAACATTGTTACGAAATGTAATGGTTGAGTATGAAAGTCTGTTAGAAACTGGAATGAAACAGTCCTGTTTCAATTACTTTAAGATGCAGTGCAAAAACTAAGCCATGTTGTGCAGTATGTGCAGTGTGACGTAGGCTACATTCTGCAGTTTCTGGGTACAATTCTATACATATTGATAGTGTACCACAGTAGGGCAAATGCTGCCTTGGAAAAAAATACTGCATTGCATTCTTAGAACCTAGATGTGTAACACAAAACAGGCATTCTAACATATCTTGCAACAAAATGTTTTTTAAAGTAGAGGTACAGAAAACATACTCAACATGCAAATTAAAAGATACTTGAGTATTTGAAGTATTCTTCCAATACACCCTCCACAAATAAATATAATGTAAATGTTATTTTGATCCTGAACTTCTTCCTACCTCTTAAAGCTGCTTAGTGCATCACTGACCAATGGAAACATTACAAAATACATAATGGAAAATACTTGGCTTAAGGCACCAACATAACAATATCCAACATGGAGAAATACTCAAAACTTGGAGAGCTCTTGTAAAGTTCACATTCAATAAAAATGTCTCAACAAATGTCTGTTTCTTGAAATTTGAATGGGGTGCATGTGCAAATGAGGTAAAATATTTTAATGATACCAACAGCTAGCTTTGACCAATATGGTAGGCGTTAGAGTATAGTTCAAGAAAATGTTGATAGAAATTGTAATATTGTCAGTTTATGTTCAGTAACATTTAGTGGGGTTGTTATACAGTACGATCAGAAAGTATTCACACCCATTGCCTTTCCCCCCCCCAAAAATGGTGTTACAGCCTGAATTTAAACTTGATTAAATTGAGACTTTTGTCACTGGCCTTATCACAATACCCTATAATGTCAAAGTGGAATTATGTTTTAGGAAATTTGTACAAATTAATATATGAAATGAAAAGCTGAAATATCTTGTGCAGGTAAGTATTCAACCCCTTTGTTATGGCAAGCCTAAATACATTGAGTAAAACTGTGCTTAACAAGTCACATAAGTTGCATGGACTCACACTGTGTACAATAAGTGTTTAACATGATTTGTTTTTTAAATTACTACCTTATCTCTGTATCCTCCACACACAATTATCTGTAAGGTCCCTCAGTCAAGCAGTGAATTTCAAACACAGATTCAACCACAAAGACCAGGGAGGTTTTCCAATGCCTCGCAAAGAAGGGCACCTATTGGTAGACGGGTAAAAATAAAGAAATCAGACATTGAATATCCCTTTGTGCATGGTGAAGTTATTAATTACACTTTGGATGGTGTATTCCTAACTCAGTTGCAGGAGAGGAAGGAAACCGCACAGGTACTTCAACATGAGGCCAATGGTGACTTTAAAACAGTTAAGAGTTTAATGGCTGTGATAGGAGAAACAGAGAATGGCTCAACAACATTGTAGTTACTCCACAATACAAAAAATGTGGCAAAGCAATTCACTTTTTATTCTGAATACAAAGTGTTATGTTTGGGGTACCACTCTACATATTTTCAAGCATAGTGGTGGCTGCATCAAGTCATGGGTATGCTTGTAATCATTAAGGACTGGGGAGTTTTTGAGGATAAAAAAGAAACGTAATGGAGCTAAGCACAGGCAAAATCCTAGAGGAAAACCTGGTTCAGTCTGCTTTCTACCAGATACTAGGAGATTAATTCACCTTTCAGCAGGACAAGAACCTACAACATGAGGCCAAATCTACACTGGAGTTGCTTACCAAGAAGACAGTGAATGTTCCCGAATGTCCGAGTTACAGTTTTGACTTAAATCTACTTGAAAAGCTATGGCAAGACCTAAAAAAGGTTGTCTAGTAATGATCAACAACCAATTTGACGGAGTTTGAAAAATTCTGAAAATAATAAAATGGGCAAATGTTGCACAATCCAGGTATGGAAATCTCTTAACGACTTACCCAGAAAGACTCACAGTTGTAATCGAAAGGTGATTCTAACATGTATTTACTCAGGGGGTTGAATACTTTTTTAATGAAGATATATTCATTATATTTTCCATAAATGTTCCATTTTTTGTTCCACTTAATCCCACTGTAACAACAAAATGTGGAAAAAGTCAAGGGGTGTGAATACTTTCTGAAGGCACTGTATATGGTGGTGGTGGACATACACAATCACAATGTAATCACAGTGACTAGAGAGTAGCTAGATCCTCATAGTGTTTCTCTACAGTGTTGTATCACTTCAGCACACAGTGCTGCTATACACTTACAGCCAGCTAATGAATAAGTCAAAGACCATGACAGGCTAGTCTGCTAACGCGGTGACCCAGCTTATAGGTGGGTGGCCCTGTAACAATAGGGCAATTCTACAAGACTGCACTTCACAATCACATGTCAACAATGAGAGTGCGGCAACTATTTTAGAGTTTCACTAGTATATTTGTGCCACATCAAATCTGCCGGAAGCCATTCAATAGCAGTATAATTAAGGAAAGGCTCAACAGGCATTACATACTCTCTTACAGCAAACATTAGTGCTCAAACTTTTAAAACGTTGTAAACGGACTAAACTGGCTTTTCAGACAAAATATATATTTAAGTAGTAAGACGTGCAAATAAACATGTAAACAAGGATGGGAAATCATATCCATGAACTATAATAAAGTGCTTTTGAGCTAGCATGAGGGAGATGTCTGGACATGTTATCCTAGACATGCTACCCCCCTGTAGAATGTCCTAAGACTTCAAGAAGGCTCACTTCTACACCTAAACCTCCATTAGTAGAGGGACATAGACTGTAGAGGATGATGAGTAGGAACCCAGGACCTCCTGGACAGAAACCAGAAACCCATTGCGTGGACTGAGGAGGTGTGTGGGGGTGGTAATTCAGCTGTTGGGTTTCTCAGAGTGCTGAAAGAGAGCAAACAGCTCCTCACACGTCTGCGTCTCCACCGAGCTGAAGTGGGACTCCATGTTCCAGGCCATGTCAGCTGACAGGAAGTCATCCATGACTGTCTGGGTCTCGTTGCTGGTCAGGAAGAGGTTTCCGAGGCCCTCAGAAGACGCGTCGGTCACCGTCTGAGTCTCCGTGCTGCTCAAGAGCCTGGCCTGGTCACCCTGGGACATGGAGAGAAGGGTGTTGGAGTTTGGTGTTGGTGTCAGCGGTCGGTGGAGGTCGGTCTGCGTCTCAGTGTCAGAGGACTCTGTGCTCATGGAGAAGCTGGACTGGCGCAGAATGTTGCCGAGGGGCATGTGGCCCAGTGGCATGTGGCCTCCAGCTTTCAGCAGGAAATTGAGGTCCGTCTGGGTCTGGGTGTCAAACATCTCCAGTTCCAGGTCGCTGGCCTGGCTCCGGCCCGGCCCCTCACTGTTTCCCAGGCCCTCCAGGAGGAGGAAGTCTGTCTGGGTTTGGATGTCCAGGACCTCCAGGGGGGTGTCGGCGCCCAGACCGCTCAGCTCGCTCTCCTCCGTCTGGGTCTGTATGTGGGCAGCGTTCAGGAATTCCTCAAAGTCAAAGTCGATGCCCGTGTGCTGTTCCTGAACAGAGCCCAGACCTGACCCACAGCCTGTTGAAGAATCCATCTGCGTCTGGGGACCGGACAGAGAGTGACCTGACAAGATGTTCTCCAGGTCATTGAACAGAGCCAAGGTGGTCTGGGTTTGGTTGTCCGCCACGCTGCCCGACTGGAGATCGTCTGTCTGCACGCCAAAGCACATGCCTCCTGCTGACTTGTCGTCGTCATCATAGAGACCGTTACCGGCGCTGGAAAGGGGGTCGTCTACACCGTGGGTTCTGAAGTGTCCGTCTGTCAGTGCCGTCTGTGTTGAGACGCTGAGGGAGTAACTGTCGAAGAGGTCTGAGCACATGATGGCCTGGTCCATCTGAGCCCTCTCTTCTGACCCAGCCAGGGCGAGTCTGGTCTGGGTCTGCTTGGTAATGTAGGGGGACTGGGATGGGGAGGAATAGGGGTAGGGTAGCTGGTTGAGGGTGTGGGTGTCTGTCTGAGCCCCGATGGTGGTGGTGGCTTTGGCCTTAGAGGGGAACGTCTGGGTCTCTACACTGACCGGCAGCAGGACCTGAGCACTCACACTAATATCTGTCTGAGAACACGATGAGACTGACAACTCACCAACGGGGCACACCTCAGTCCCCACCCCGACCCCCATAGGCATCCTGGACAAGTATGAGATGTCTGTCTGGATGTTGGTGGAGGTATTGCTCCCCCTGGTTCCTCCTGAGTCATTGCCAGATCCCACTGACTCCAGACTTACCTGCACCCCCATGCTGACAGGCCCCAGACTGGGGCGGGAGACAGGCATGCTGCCCCTGAAGCCCAGGGTCTTAGGGTCCAGGTGAGGCACCACAGCCCCCATGGACTGGGGCATGAGGTGGAGGGTGCTGAAGGAGCCCTGGCTGTCCATGGCCAGCACCACAGACCTCAGAACCCCGCTCTCTGTGGAAGGGAGGAGGACGGGGAGATGGGCCAGCTGCATCACAGGGAAATTCACCAGAGACACTTTGGGCTTGGGTAGGAGGAGTTTCTGGATGTGTTTAGGGGGGATGTTGTGGCAGACCCTGTCTGAAGGGAGGGAGTCCTCTGAAAGTTCTCTGTCCATTTTTATGATCTGACACATGAATTCACTGGGTTTGACTTTTCCTTCTCCACTTATCTGTCTCTCCATCTTCCGCTTTTTCACTGGTGGATACCTGCAAACACAGGGCAGAGGAGATAATACGTCAAGCAGACAAAACAGCAGTAGGTAGTTATAAAGCTTTGACAAACACTAATAAAAGCAAGGTGCAGTGGCAGCATTCTCATTTAATCGTTGTGCAGTCATATTCAGTCTGTTCTCAAGGCACATTGTGCATGCAGGTGTTTGTCCCAACATGATGTTATTGAATAATTACATGGTTTACTGGAGAAACTGCATGACACTTGAAGACTTTGAGCCTCTCTGCCACCATGTGTCCACACCATCTTTAAATCCCCTCCAACAGCATGTCCAACCAAATACAAGACTTATTTAATAGAAACCCATTTGAATGTCATGTGTAGACTAATGCCTTTAGGAGCACCCACTGCCGATTCAATGGCACCACATGGAAGTGACTGCAATATGCAAGGAGGAAGGATAGCCTACCAAGTGAACATTGGCTCCTTGCACAATGCATGTCTCAATTTGTCCATCTGGCTTGTCAAAATCCTCTATTTCAGTGTCTATTTATTTGTCCACTTGTCTGTACCTCCGCCTTTGGTACAGTAGCTAGTTAGTCAAGCATTTTTGAGCCAACTACTGAAACAGGCAGTAGATTAGAGGAAGAGTAGGGAAGCACGATTATTTCATCTCTTATATTCCTCCTTGGTGGACATTACTTTAAATTCTATTTTAGGGAGATTCATTTAGCATAAAATCATCATTCTCCCCTGAGTCAAGTGCATGCAGCTGTGTGTCACAGACTGGCATGTGAACATTTTGTGGGCCAGTTCCAGTTATACAATGCTAATCTGCTAGTGAGAGCATGAGCTCAAAACAGACAGGCAGGAAGTTAAACAGGCAAAGTAGAGAGATCATTGAAAGATGACGTGAACCAACCTCCATGCGTAGCTAATGTGAATTATGGAGGATTTTTCTGGACAATGTCTTGGCAATGCTTATATTTGTCGGCTTTTGTGTATTTTTTATTTTAATTGGCCAAAACCCATCAACAACCGGTTAATGGAAACACTGCCCTCCAGTATGATATCCAGTACACACTGAGTGAACAAAACATTAAGAACACCTTACACCTTTGCCCGCAGAACAGCCTAATTTCGCAGGACAAGGTGTCGAAAGGATTCCACAGGGATGTTGGCCCATGTTCACTACAATGCTACCCACAGTTGTTACGTTGGCTGGATGTCTTTTGGGTGGTAAACCATTCTTGAAACTGTTGAGCGTGAAAAACCCAGCAACATCGCAGTTCTTGGCACAAACCGGTGCCCTGTTCAAAACCACGTCAGTATTTTGTCTTGCCCATTCACCCTCTGAATGGCACACATACACAATCCATGTCTCAATTGTCTCAAGGCTTAAAAATATATTTTTTAACCTGTCTCCCCCCTTCATCTTCATTGATTGAAGCGGATTTAAAAAGTGACATCAATAAGGGATCATAGACTGACCAGGTGAAAGCTATGTCATGGAAAGAGTACATGTTCCTAATGTTTTGTACACTCTGTGTCTACCTGTGTTCTGTGGGGACCTCGTGGCCGGTCCTGTAGCTATGTGACAGTAGCGCTGCTCTGCTGGCATAGGGGCAGCCACACGTGCAGCAGTAGGTCCTCCCACAGTCCTCTATGTGGCGCCTCAGGTCCCACTCTGTGCCGTAGCCGTTGTTGCACTTGGAACACTTGTGCTTCTTCTCTGCATGCATTTTCATAAAGTGCTGGATAGAGCAGAATATACATAGGGCTATGAGAGGAGGTTACTTGTTACATGAACTGGAAAAATGCAATAAAGGAATGTATTATTCCCTTCTTATTCACTAATTCCAATTTCCTAGTTATACTTCAAAAGCCTCTCTATTGAGACATAATTATTAGACACACTTTCCAATCATTTACAATTCCCATCCACCATCAGGATCTCAAGGGAGATCCAAAGCAGGACTGGAAAGTGATTAGGGGAAAACCCAGGGGGAAATGTCTGTCTCAGTCTTTCCATTCATTAGACAATCCGCATGAGTCTGACTCAGGTGGTTTCAGCCAGGCTATCTTAGACTGACTGTAGGGATGTGGTACCTGTTTAACCAGGGAAAACTGGGAGAAGGGTCTGTTGGGGCCTCGTGGACAGCCCTCTATGGGACAACAGTAGAGCTTCTGGGAGCCCTTCATGTCCTTCCTGATGGTGGGGTTGACAAGACCGTCCTATGGAGAGAGAGAGGATGAATGATTAGATTGTGATACTATAGGCTTAAGATTTAGTGTCATCTATCAGCAGTGAAATAATGTAGCCTAACCAACCACATTTAGAAAGGTAGGCCATCAGCACAACTCTTAAGACCGCTGAGCTAAAGGCTAGGCATTAGTTATACTTTAGTTAGAGAGAGACTAAAATCCTATCTCTCGAAAACATCCAGCCGATGGACACGCCAATTATCCTTTGTAGAAAACCATGCGAATGGCAAATAAACAGACAAAGGTGGTCCAGATGGAGGGTCCACATCTATGACTTTAAAGAGGTTCAGATGAAAGTTATTAGTTTAACAGCACATCGAGTTTGTGCTTTCCAATGTGCTACGTCACTCCACAGTCCTGGCAGTCTCCAGATAGCCGTGCCGAAGCAGCTGTCAGCAGCACATTGTATTAACTCAATGAACAACAGCATGATGCTTATGTAAGAGTACAGCAGACACAGAGCTTGGTATGACTCACAGGCCACAGATAGACCTCAGCATCGACCCGTGTGTACAGCCTAACCATCATTACTAGCACTGCAGTATTTCACTGGCAAAGGTCACTGGCCAAGGTCACCTAGCAGGCTACATCTACTGTGTCATTGGTACAGTACTAATAAAATAGACCTTTTGATATAAGTTAGGCTAATATACATAAACATCCTGCATAGTTCTAAAATGATCTGTCTTCACAGTAAACAGACAGTGTATCTTATATTATTGTAAAGGTTACGTCAGAGGCATACAGTTCTGCATAGGCTACTTGCAGCAGCAGATGGACTCACTGGTGTCTTGCAGCAGCAGATGAGCAGGTTAACATTCAGACGGTCTGTTCTAGGCCAGAGCACAGTCCCTGAGCTGCTCTCCATGACACTATTATGTCCCTTCCCAGCAGACAGACCAGGCACAGTGCATTGCCAGACGGTGATACAGGCAGGCAGGGCAGAGATAGTTTTGTTTCTGTCTGCTACAAGACAGCTTGGGTAGGGTCTGCTGAGCAGCATCGCAGCAAGGAAATGCAAACTGAAAATATGTCAGTATGCTACATCAAGGAGTCAGGTCATCAAAATGTTTAACATTCGAGTTAAACCTGTTAATAAGTGACTCACTGACACCTTCCATACAGCCATTACATAGGAAGTGTGACTAGTCTAACAGTACAGCCTGCCTAGTACAGTAGGCTATTATTTGAGTACGATTTGTGATGTTCGGAAGTGTGTGAAATTAAATTGATTGCCGTGTTACACACACATCCAGCAGTTGGCCAGCAAATGTGATATGGCAGTTCAGCCGAGCTAAGGCATAGTGAGTGTCCAGCAACAACCGTGTTATAACCCAAATCATCTCTCTTTCTGCATCAATGAATAAAACAGAACAAGCCTGGCCAGTGCGTAACAGCGGAGGAACAGTAAGCAGCCTGTGCTTTCCTGGCCTGATGACTCCGGTTGGGTAGCGTGAGCCCATAACTACCTTTAGTGTCTATTTATGAAGGTATCTTCTGGCCGGGGGAGTTCTGTTAAGAGCTCTGATGCTAATTCTGAATGTTAATACACATTGCTTGCGATACGATTTTGGAAACATAAGTAACAGTTTCATATCAGATCATTTAAAAAAACGAAAAGGTTAAATTACTACACACCTTTAAATGGTTAGTGTTCCCACGCGGGCATAGCTCCATGTTACAGCGCTTGAATACGGAAGACAGATGCGACCACCTGTGCTAACTAGCTATCTAGCCTGCTCAAACATCTGTGTGTAAGCGTAACTGAGGAGGAAGTGTAGTTTGTGGACGTATGGATCTGTGAAAACCTGCTACAGTAAATGCATTTTATTGAAAGATTATTTCTAATTGAAATGAAAGATAAGTTCCATATGTTTTGAAAACCGTATCGCAAGCGATAACTGACGTTTCTAAACATTAAAACAGAGCGTTGGGATTGTAGTCACAGGGTCCCACCGGTAAGCGGTGCTTATAGCGGGAACCTTTGTGATAAGGCAGAATGCCTTTGGTTCTCGAAAGCAAGGGTATAGTTGCCTCTACTGTCAGCCCTGTCACAGTCATACACATCTAAGACTATGCTCACTTGACACCATTTTGTTCAGATTGACATTATGTTTCCTTCATGAACTGCTGCACAATGTATTTTCTCCTCCATCTCTCATTCTCCTGCATTAGGCCCAGTTGAATTAGTTCAATATTGAGAACAGTTAGTACTTGAGGAGCATGAAGTGCTTTTCAGACCTTATTCAAATTCAAACATTCACCTTTTCTTTTTTCCCCCAAAGAGCTCAGTCTGTAGCAAGACAAAAGACAGCTAAATCCCAGCAGAGAACAGCATTCATTTGGGGGAAACTGGAATCACTAAGACTCCCACAGGGCAGCAAGACTAGGCGGGGACACTGCATACATTTCAGTTAAAGAGGAGGACCATTGTCTCCAAGACCTTTGCTGTAGCCTGTATTGATATTTAGGCTAAAGACAGTGTGACATTAGTCAGACTGATTTGGTTGCACATCTTGGGCTTAGCCCATCTTCTTCAGCCATATAAACATTTATTCACTGAGAGTTATTATAATTGCTCGAATTTCCATAAACTTCTAGAAAACCAAATTACTCTCAATAATATTACAAAGTTAGGCTATGTGGGCATGGAGACAAGTATATTTACATGCACACTAATAATTCGATATTAAACTGAGTATGGCATTAGTCATTTAAACACCTTACTCTGCTTATCTTAAATCGCGTACGGTCATAATCGAAGTAAACCGATTAAAATACCTGGTTTTCAGAGCAACCTTCGAATTAAGGCACGTAAACAGTTTAATCGGCGGTCCAGCGGTGTATTTGATCTGCGCATATGCCAGCATCCGTGCGCAAGCCTCCCTCAAGCTAGAGTTCGGGAAAACTGAAAGTATGCATCTTTTCACATACAAACATTATATGTCCTAACTCAATATCAAATCGTATTCTCAAATATAACATGGTCACTGTGGTAGAACGTTTATTTTTATTGGCGATTTGATGCATTTATCAAAAGTCCCATCATTAGCCTAACTTCAGATGTGTTTATGTGAACAGGATTATTACTGAAATCGTTCTTGCAAAGCATGTAAACGTTTTAAACGAACTATTATATTAATCTGAATATCCACAATGTTCGTATTATTGTGCGCATCTAACCGTGTGGGTTTGAACAGATAATACATTTGTATGGCTGACATGTAAAAGCAGTACAAGAAAGCTAGTTAACTTAACATTAGCCAGGATCAGTCTCATACAGCTATGACCCTAGCCTAGGATGATAGTTACAATGCTTTACGCAATGTTTCACAATAGTAACAAAATAACGTTATCGGCAGTATACAGTTGTAGCTAGCCAACTTCAAAGAACTGGCCTCAAACAGTGCACGATGACTTGCCGTTTTCCCAATAAGCATGCCTCTAACTAGCTAGCGTAACTAGTTAGCGATACTAGCATCATGAATTGAAAAATAGAAAGACGTGTTGGAATATGTCAGTAGCCCCTTTGGTTAGCTTGCAGAGGCTAACAAACTAGCTACCTTTACTCTGTGGGACTTCACGAGATGCATGTTCAGGGCTGGCGTGTTCGGTAGAATCTTGCCACATCCTTCCACCGTACATAGGATATTGGTCCGCACTTCTTTGGTGAGCTCCATGATAGACGGTTTGATAATCTCCCGCGTCTGTGCGGGGGGCTCTTCGATGCATTTTTGACTGCCCATAGAAGCGTTATCGTTTCGATATGCTTTCCCCGACGCAGAGGCAGCCATGTTTCTGTTGACAAGTTACCAACCCAACCGCTCCTCAAGCAGCAGAAACAGTGCTGCAAACAAGCCAGGAAAATATGGTCCGGAAAATACGAGGACGCGTCCACTTCCGGGAGACCTTTCTTAGCAACAGACAGCCACTCCCACACAAGCGTCCTGGCAACATCAGAGGGATGGCAAGTGGCAATATTGTAGCTACTTCTATGATATATTACATATTTGCTGTACACTACTCAAGTAACACAAAGTTAAAAAAAAATCCATCCAATAACATTTATTAGAGTACAGATTGTAGTATATTCATTAATTGAGAAACAATAACAAAGATTATTCTTATCAACACTTGGGTTAAGGACTCAGCATACATCTGAAAAATGCACAACTGCACTAAATTCATCAACATAATTGCAGAAATGTTTATTTGTTCTAACAAAATAAGTGAAACAAATTACATGAAATAAAACAAAACAGATTACATATGTCAATTTATTTATTCTGAAACAGAGTGAATGGGTAAACAATGTGTTCTAAAAAAATATATGTTAAACCCCATAAAATGTTAACACATTCAATACAAATATACACTACTTGTTCTGGTAGATCTTATAGTTAAACTTGATTTAAACTCCTTTGTCTGTGATAACAAAATAGTTTCTCCCTTTCTGTGTGATAGATGAGAGAAGAGGGGTGACTGGAGTTGACGACATACCTGTAAAACACAAGCACAAGCAATTACTGAGAGCATTCGTTTTTGCCCACCCTGTACACGGGGTAGGCCGAGTTTACACAGGGTTAAAAGTGATTGCATTAGTTTTTTTAAAGAACTGGGCCGCTTATCTGGCATGAGCCGGGTGCCCTGCACGAAACAAAAGTGACATAACACATGCAGTAATGAGTTAGGATTTCATGTTCACCTGCACAAGTGTTTGCTCTTGATAAATCACCATCTACCGTCCCAAAGAAAGCTAGTTTGAAAATTTGAACATACACTTTTATGGAAAAGACATGTTGTATGTTTCTGAATGATCCATCATGCTGCCATGTTGACAATATGACCAGGTTGCGCATATTACTGTTCAATTTGAGCAGGGTACTCTGCCCTCACCGGTTTTAGCCGGTCATGTGACTGGCCATAGCCTGGTTCACCCCGGTTCAGTCTAATCAAATCAACTCACTCAATAGCAGACCCTCTGAAAAGCATCAAACAACTCAGCACATCTGTCTGGAGAATGAGATGGACACAATGAAAGTCTGTCATGGTTCCTCTGCCCCCTTGTGGCCATGGACAGAATTGAATAAAGAAGTGGAGCCATATATGAGCAGTTAAATAACTAAAACCACATCAGATAAAACGTTATAATGCTGAGCATTCACCTGGAAGACTTGACTTCTCAACCTGAGGGTATGGAACAAAATGCAGAGAGAGAGAGCTATTGTTCATAATTTGGTGTCTCTGCAGCTCTAACAGGGCTCCCGAGTGGCTTAACGGTCTAAGGCACTGCATCTCAGTGCTAGAGGAGTCACTACAGACCCTGGTTCCATTCCAGGCTGTATCACAACCGGCTGTGATTGGGAGTCCCATAGGGAGGCGCACAATTGGCCCAGCGTCGTTAGGGTTTGGCCGGGGTAGGCTGTCATTGTAAATAAGACTTTGTTCTTAACTGACTTGCCTAGTTAAATAAAGGTAAAAAAAACCCCTAGAAGATGTGGCTCTTCCCATTGACAGAGATTAAAGGGGATATTAAACAAAGCCCAGCCCCAGACATATAGATAGTGTACCTGAGGACACACAGTGCCTGAGTGACTCTAGGAGGTTGGTGCTGGCAAACTCCACCACTCCTCTGAAGGGCTCTTCTCTGCCTGTCAACTTCTTGTTGGAGTCATCTCGGAACTTGGTCTCCAGCTGAGAAGAGAGCAAAATACATTGTCACACACAGCACAGCAGGCACATGAGGAGAAAGCTTTTTGTAAACAATCATAGTTCAACTTCTTGCACCTTGTAGACAGCTTTTTGCAGTTGAGGTAGTGTCCCATCACCGAAGGCCTCACAGGCCATCTGAAGTCGGTTCTCTGTATTCTCAGCCTGTTCTTTCTCTATATTGGGGTCTAAAATGAGAAAATAGTTTGTGTTTCACTGACATTCTAAGTCAATATTCTATTGATATCTAATTTGTTGTGGTTGTCACCATGATTCTGTTCATGTATACATTACAATTGTATTTTATAAGCAGACAACAAAACATACTTCTAGGGACAGGATTCTTTTCCTGAAGAGGTTTTGGATGTTTGTTGGGGAACACCTATGAAAGAAGGAAAAGGTGCAGAACACAGAATCTCTATAGTTAGTTCTATAGGCTTTCTTTGTTAGCAGTAAGCAGTGGGATGGTCATGATAAAGGCTTTTATATGGCCCGTGTCCTGTCATTGGGGACAGGGCACAGGGCCAAGGCCTACCTGTTGGTACTGCCTCATCAGCAGGTCTCTGATGGCGGTGAGGTTCCGTCCACTGAGGTGAGCATCCTTCATAGAGCCATATCTTGTGGCCAGAACCAAGGCCTGTATGACAGAACTCAGTCTGTTAAACAGGCAATACAGACCATAGAAACAGAATTCAAAGCATTGCAATATGACGTTATGAATCCCCTCAGGGGCAATTTAGAAAGCATCCTTGCCTGGTTTAAAAGAGGCTTATGCTTTGAAGTCACGCCGGTCACAAAGACATAAGGGGTCTGAAGATGGTGGACAACGTATGTGGGTTTAAGGTGGTTAGGCTTTGTGAAGTTGTCCCCCCAGGCAATACGTATCCATATGGCCTCATCTGTGTGTTTCTTTATTTTAATAGACACCTTGGAAGGAAAGACAAACACAGGCATTGACTGAGATGGCACATGCAAGCACAGCAAATGAGGGACATTACAAGCCATTTTAATGAATGTTAGTTCTGTCTTTTCTACCAAGCATATAAAAGCTGGAAGTCATACATACATGGCTGATGAGCTCTGTGAGGTTGGCCTTGAACTGTTCCTTGAACTGTGTCAGCTCAATAGATGGTGCATCCTCTGTGAAGAAAAATATAATTGAAATTAACAAAAATGCTGATTAGGCTACCTCTAATACCTTGGAACTCTAATATTGATTAGGGTCCATTTTCAAATGGGAAATTTGTGAGTGTCAGTGAAAGCACTTAGATAATAAATGTACAGCAAGGTATTAGAGACTTTCATTTACCCTCTGCATCAAGGAGCTGGAAGCCATGCCACATTCCCTGGTTCGGATTCTCAATGATATCTGGAAAGCATTGGTGAAATGTATTATCTATTACTGACAACTAAGTTGACCATTAGCTACTGAGGGGGAAATTAGTTAATTCACACGGTTAGTTAACACTTACAGATCATTTCGAGTTCTGTGATGTGTTTCACTCTCAAGCCATTCTCCTGGGAAAGATACAAGTAGAATATATCAGAAAGGGTTGATTGTATAACAACAAAAAATGTGGATTACACTTAGCCTATGATGAACTGTTAAGGTGAGCTAGATTAAATTAACAATTTAAAGAGAACATCACGAGAAAGCTAGTTAGATAGGTAACGTTAACTATATAGTTAAGCAGCTACATCTACCTCACAGAGAGCCAGTAGATGTTCCGTCAACACCCATTTTGGTTGTGTGAGGTCAAGCGAATGCAGGTCCTCTCTTGATAGATGAGCCCACTTGCCAAGCATTGTCTGGAGCATTTGATAAGGGATTCGTCGTATCAGACGTTGTAATATACGCTTTGTAGAGTCATCCATGCTTAAAATCGATGTTTTAACCAATTCAACTCTTAAAACGCATTAGAAAGCAAGGTAACGGCAGACACGCAAATCCAAAACAAACCGCCGAACGAGGGTCAACCAATCGGATTCATTTGGTGGGTCACACTTCCTGTTTCGTCATTTCCTCTTCAGATAACGTTTTCCACATATTCACACGCTTTAAAGGTGTTTACATGTTAGTACATGTGGTTTAAGATTGTCCTAAATTAAACCAAAAACGTGTAAAAACCAAATAAATAGAAAACTGACATCTGGGATTTTGTTTCGTAAAAATGTATTCGTCTTTCCACTGCAATATGCGATGGCGCCGTCTGCTGGAGAGGCATAGATGCACAGTGCTTAGGAAGAATTACATATGATGATATAGCTATAATGCATACATACTACAATCGTACATAAATATGTAATATAATGTGTTTTTTGTAATAGTCGTGCAATGACTGGAGTTATTTGTTGTGTTCAATTGAGGGATTGCCCATCCACATGTGATCGACAATTAATGTGATTGGACCACCATCCAACGGGAGCGGGTGTTGATTTGCTACTGTAATGTCAGTCAGAGTGTAGTCCTTTGCCTTTACGAAAGAGTGAGAGAAATGTAGATAGCTACCATCATGTCCTCCTGTTATCAAATAAATAACTAGGTTTACAATCGAATGCTGTCTGAATTGTTAAACACATTTTTCAAGATTTTTCAGGTAGCTAGCTAGATGTAAATACATCGACAGTAACCTGGCAGTAATAGGAGTTAAAACAAGGGGTTGAAAGAACGTTGCATTTGCCCATTAGTGGTATTTCTCGCTAATACTAGCCACTGGCGCTAGCGACATTTGGTCAACTTGCGATCAACGATATATTATATTCCCGGAAGATAGATATCTCAATGATATCCCAACTGAACTGGTAATAACTTTATTCAGTTAGCTACCTTATTCTATTCACAGCTTTAAGGTAATTCCACATTCCAGTATATTTTGTTACAGTACTAGCTACCAGAGTGTGGGTAGTACTATAGCTGGAACAGTCTGTAACTAGCTAGCTATATAGCTAGTATCATTCAATTTAACAATTTTTGTTTCCTTGGCCACTTTGCTGCATACACATTTGAGTCTATTTCAACTGGTCTCTGAATATGTAACAAAGTCCATCTCCATACAACCACAACTTTATGACTTAATAACAACGCTGCCACTGCTAGCCTACTTGTTACAGTAGAGGCTGAAGTCACTTTTCGGGCAATCACAGCTTTGAGATTAATCAGGATGAAAGAATGGGCTCTTATGACAATAGCCACTGATCATTGTGTCTGGTACTCTGTCCTTCATTAACCCATACAGGCAATACTATCCATGTCTTTACCTATACTTGTATTAGTTGTAACCTGCCCACCTGTGTTTTACACCTCTTTTTTCTCTCATTCCAGGTAAGTGTAAACAGAAAATGAATCATCCCCATGAGTTTGCAGGATGGAGAGGGACTGGGTGGATGGAGTATAATTTACAGTAGACACTCATTACACAAACCCAAATAGTTAAATAGTAATTTTCAGTATACATTGTAGTCACAAACATGGTTGGTATTGTTTGTCTTTCCAGTATTGTTGGAGTGGTAAGCCCTTAACTCAGAATGCACTCTGATCTGTCGCCTCACCTGCACACGGACGAGTGCAATATACTGATAAACCTGCTGAAGCAGTGCCACACGGAGGTAAGATATTGTATACTTACCTGAGAACCATAGGCTGGGTCATTCCATGTCATTTCAGCAAGCCTTTACACCCACCATCTCAGATTGTTCTGAAATCGTTTCTGTAGTAGAACCAGATAAGATTAGCATTCCTGAAATATTATTTTGTTGAAATGTATTTGATTTCTGAGAAATTAAGCAAATTGATTGCTCCTAAATAGGACCTTTTAATTTATAGGATTCACATAATATTCAACAAATATAGTACCCAACATCCAATTTGGATCAGACTTCTTCATACCATTGTGTAAAGGCATAAGGAATCCAAGAAAATGGTCAAAGCCACCCACCGACCCACCACACCCCAGGCCAATCCCACCCCAACAACCAGTATACAGTATCAGTTTTCTGTGTCTCAGAAGTAGTATGGAGCTGTGGCTTGTAGTATTGCTTCTTCACCCTTTGTATTGTATTCCCTGGGAATCTGGTGATGGTTTTTCCCCGTTTAGAGAAGTTATCCATTGAAGTCTCTTGCATTATTTACCATAAATTAGTGTGAAAGTACGATGTTTTGCACACTAGATGCCCCTGTTCCTGCTACTGCTACCACACACCTTTATCCATTTTGCTGGTCTCTTGTGGTTCTTATCAAAGGCCCAGTGCAGTCAAATACGTGATTTTCCTGTGTTTTATATATATACTGCTCAAAAAAATAAAGGGAACACTAAAATAACACATCCTAGATCTGAATGAATGAAATAATCTTATTAAATACCTTTTTCTTTACATAGTTGAATGTGCTGACAACAAAATCACACAAAAATAATCAATGGAAATCCAATGTATCAACCCATGGAGGTCTGGATTTGGAGTCACACTCACAATTAAAGTGGAAAAACACACTACAGGCTGATCCAACTTTGATGTAATGTCCTTAAAACAAGTCAAAATGAGGCTCAGTAGTGTGTGTTGCCTCCACGTGCCTGTATGACCTCCCTACAACGCCTGGGCATGCTCCTGATGAGGTGGCGGCTGGTCTCCTGAGGGATCTCCTCCCAGACCTGGACTAAAGCATCCGCCAACTCCTGGACAGTCTGTGGTGCAACGTGGCGTTGGTGGATGGAGCGAGACATGATGTCCCAGATGTGCTCAATTGGATTCAGGTCTGGGGAACGGGCGGGCCAGTCCATAGCATCAATGCCTTCCTCTTGCAGGAACTGCTGACACACTCCAGCCACATGAGGTCTAGCATTGTCTTGCATTAGGAGGAACCCAGGGCCAACCGCACCAGCATATGGTCTCACAAGGGGTCTGAGGATCTCATCTCGGTACCTAATGGCAGTCAGGCTACCTCTGGCGAGCACATGGAGGGCTATGTGGCCCCCCAAAGAAATGCCACCCCACACCATGATTGACCCACCACCAAACCGGTCATGCTGGAGGATGTTGCAGGCAGCAGAACGTTCTCCACTGCGTCTCCAGACTCTGTCACGTCTGTCACATGTTCTCAGAGTGAACCTGCTTCATCTGTGAAGAGCACAGGGTGCCAGTGGCGAATTTGCCAATCATGGTGTTCTCTGGCAAATGCCAAACGTCCTGCACGGTGTTGGGCTGTAAGCACAACCCCCACCTGTGGACGTCGGGCCCTCATACCACCCTCACGGAGTCTGTTTTTGACCGTTTGAGCAGACACATGCACATTTGTGGCCTGCTGGAGGTCATTTTGCAGGGCTCTGGCAGTGCTCCTCCTGCTCCTCCTTGCACAAAGGCGGAGGTAGCGGTCCTGCTGCTGGGTTGTTGTCCTCCTACGGCCTCCTCCACGTCTCCTGATGTACTGGCCTGTCTCCTGGTAGCGCCTCCATGCTCTGGACACTACGCTGACAGACACAGCAAACCTTCTTGCCACAGCTCGCATTGATGTGCCATCCTGAATGAGCTGCACTACCTGAGCCACTTGTGTGGGTTGTAGACTCCGTCTCATGCTACCACTAGAGTGAAAGCACCGCCAGCATTCAAAAGTGACCAAAACATCAGCCAGGAAGCATAAGAACTGAGAAGTGGTCTGTGGTCACCACCTGCCAAACCACTCCTTTATCGGGGGTGTCTTGCTAATTGCCTATAATTTCCACCTGTTGTCTATTCCATTTGCACAACAGCATGTGAAATGTATTGTCAATCAGTGTTGCTTCCTAAGTGGACAGTTTGATTTCACAGAAGTGTGATTGACTTGGAGTTACATTGTGTTGTTTAAGTGTTCCCTTTATTTTTTTGAGCAGTGTATTTACACACTAAGGGTTGGAATAATACTGTGAAATTGTCTACGTTTTTCCCTCCCCACTTAGACCACTTCCAGACAGTCCTAGCTAAATTCTTGCTTGAGAAATTGCTCTTTGCTAAGAAGCTATTTTCGTTTAATTTTGACAATTGTAATGGAAAACAACCATAGTAAGTTGCTTAATTGGTACCCAGAAGGGATTTGATATTGATATATAAACATCTGCATTGGACCTTTTAATGGATCACAACATTTTCTTTGAAACTTAGGGTTGAAAACCAATAGCTTTTGCTCATGGTGAAAATAAATATTGCGGTAAAGCCAGCCCTCCATGAAAGCAATTCAGTTTGTCCTTCTTTTAACAACCTAATACTTCAACCCAACTCTCCATGAATAGTCCAACAAATGGCAGCTTTCTGAGAGGGCTATCCGTATGTCGCAATTCTCATATGAACACTTTTCCTACAAGCCCAAAACTTGGGTTATTGACTAAAATGTTTTGACAACCCTAATAAAATAATACAATTATAAACCTTTGCATGGCAGTCATGTTTTTCAATACAATTATTAGAAAACATCTCTGAATGTAGTGTGATTAGTGACATTTACCATTAAACCCAACCCAATACCATTACCAATGCAAAAACGCAATACAGTGTGTGTTTGGGACTTTTACCATTGAAGACCATAATATTGAAATAATTAGAACTGCTGTAGCCTAATGGTTTGCTTGTTTGCCAGGAATGGTCTAACTAACCCAGACCTTTTTTGAAGGGAATAAATCACACACACAGAGGGGCTGTTTCCTGGACACAAATTAAGCCTAAGAGAAGGACAAACGGAATTGCTTTCATGGAGGACTGGCTTTAAATGTTCATATAGTTTATTTTCATCATGAGCAAAAGATTTTGGTTTTCTACCCTAAGTTACAAAGAAAATATTGTGATCTATTTAATAAACACAAGAGACCAGCAACATGGATGAAATGTTGTGGTGGCAGTATCAGGAACAGCGGCATCTAGTAGGCAAAACCTGGTACTTTCACACTAATTTATGGTAAATAATTCAAGTGACTTCAATGGCTAATTTCTCTGAACGGGGAAAAAAAAAGAACATCACAGGGAATACATTACAAAGGATGAAGAAGCAATACTCCAAGCAGCAGCTCCATACTACTTGTCAGACATAGAGAACTGATCATGTATACTGATTGTTGGGTTGGGATTGGTGTGGAGGTCTGGGTGGCTTTTGATAGTATTATTGGATTTCTCATGCTAGGAAGAATTATGGTCCAAATCGGAAGTTAGGTACTATACTGAAAGAATATATAAACGCAACATTGCACAGCCATAGGCCCTCCCACTTGGGAGCCAGGCCCAGCCAATCAGAATGAGTTTTTCCACCACAAAAGGGCTTTATTACAGACAAATACTCCTCAGTTTCATCAGCTGTCCGGGTGGCTGGTCTCAGACGATGCCGCAAGTGAAGAAGCCGGATGTGGAGGTCCTGGGCTGGCGTGGTTAAACGTGGTCTGCGGTTGTGAGGCCAGTTGGACGTACTGCCAAATTCTTATGGTAGAGAAATGAAATTGAAATCTCTGGCAACAGCTTTGGTGGACATTCCTGGACTTAGCATACCAATTGCACACACCCTCAACTTGACATCTGGCATTGTTGTGTGACAAAACTGCACATTTTAGAGTGGCCTTTTATTGTCTCCAGCACAAGGTACACCTGTGTAATGATCATTCTATTTAATCAGCTTCTTGATATGCAACACCTGTCAGGTGGATTATCTTGCCTAAAGAGAAATCCTCACTAACAGGGATGTAAACAAATACTATTTTTGTGCGTATGGAAAATGTCTGTGATCTTTTGTTTCACCTCATGAAACATGGGACCAACACGTTGCGTTTATATTTTTGTTCAGTATATATTTATTGAAGATCATATGAATCCTACAAATTAAAATGGCCAATTAGGGTGCAATAAATTAGCTTAATTTCTCAGAGATCAAATTATATTTAAACAAAGTAATGTTTCAGGAGTGTTAATCTAATACGTCTAACTACAGAAACGATTTCAGAACAATCTGAGATGGTAGGTGTCTCAACGACTCAACAGCATCTAAGAACATGTCCCACGTAGACCTTCACCTGAAAGATCTACTGTATTGCTCTACAATGTAGCTGTTCTAAACTAATGTGTAGGAGCAGTCAAGTATAGCTACACTCTTACCTGTCAAAAACATGTAATTGTCTCATCCTCAGCACAATGTCAAGAAGTTCTTTGGCCATTGCAATGATATGGACCGTGCCATGAGGGCTTGTTTGAAGAACGAGGTGAGGACTACCAGCAATTTGGTTTTAATTCTAAAAGGGATGCCTCACCAGATGCCTACTATTGTCATATCTCATTGATGGGAGCACTTTGGTATTTTCAACAATGTTTCTCTTTCTGATCAACAGCGAATTGCAAAGAGGGAGAAAAGCAAACAGCATGCTAAAGAGATGAGACAGAGGCTGAAAGACGGCCCTAAGGAAGAGTTCTGAATGGCAGTACTGGCTGAGCCGATGCTCCAGGAAGGGGCACAGGAACTGGGTATTGGAGGACTTGGGACTTACTGGGGCCTACCATGAGAAGCCTACCTTACTGCCTGGACATCTGGCCACAAGAAGTCTCTCATAATGTTGGTTTCAGTATGTGTGTTGGGTGTGGTGGATTGTCATAGACAGTGGTGGATGATCATTTCGCTACTCAGTGATCAGAGCTCATATGGGGGGGGGGGGGTTCTGTTTTGAGGACTGCTATCATGGTTGATTAAATATGTAAAGTACTTAACAAAATAATTGTTTTAAATTGTCTGAGTTTCTGACTGGGGAATGACAATGATGAATGAACACTGGATTTCTATTGAATAAAGTTCACCAAAACACAGAATTGCCTTGATGTTATTTTCATATGGGGAGTTAACCAATACTTTACTTATATGTGAAAGCTCCAAGCTCACATGACATTTCATTAATTTACAAATGTGTCAGTGTCATACTCGCAGCCTTATTCACCCAAGTCCTCAACGGCTGCTTAAGAGGGCTGTTCATATCCAGCTCCCATTCAGCCTGAACAATCCACTGCATTTGTTATAAGGCCTTTTCAGAGCAGGACGTTTTGACTCACCTGAGGGCTATTCTCAGCTGTGGTTGATTGACTGAAGTGCCAGACCAATAACAAACGAATAGTCTGGCTCCCACCCAGTGTGTGTGTCAGAACACAGAGGGGAAGCATCTGGACATTCATAAACTCAGTGGATCTTCCAGAGAAACATAATACAATGACCATCTATACAGCAGTTAGCACTAGGAATACAATGCACTTTCTAAATGTTAAGTGATCATTAGATCTTAATTATGCAGAATGAAATGCTACAGAGACACAGCCATGGTTGGTATTGCCTAAATCCTGAATGAATGCCACTAGGTAATTGTGTGGAACATTGTAATATTTCATTCAGAGCAAACTTCCCCCTCCTTTTCCTGTCCGGATGACTCACAGCGGTTTAGCATTAGGCCCCCAGTCATTTCTGGAAAGCAGTGACGGTGAAAAGAATGCTGAAGAGGGTTATAGTGAGAGTGCCATAGAGGAGCAACCCATTCATGTTTATTTGGTGTGGTGTGTTTCAATAGAGAGGAGCCCAAGGACAGATGGATGCTCTTTTAGTTTGGCCTACAATATATTTATCTGATCCAAATGATGTGTGCTTTTATCCAAACAAGGACATTGATACTATACAAATGCAGCAAACAAAAATAAAGTTTGTAGGAGTGATGACTAAGTAGGAACAAAACAGTTTTTAAACACACAACAAAAACACCATGTTCAAATGAATGTCATAGTTTATTCAAAGCAGCTCGACCCCCAAACTCTCACAACGTACGGATACAGCATCCTACAGACAAAAGATACAACTTCTAAGGCACCCCGAGGTGTGATTTTAGACTAGAGAAAGGAGTAGAAACTCAACATGCTATAGGTTTGTAAATGCTTGGAAGATGCATAGAAACATCATATGGAGATGATAGGAGTTTACAAACTAAACCTAAACACATGGCTTACAGGGCCAGTCATAATATTCAAGGGTAAGTCCTCAACAAATGAATTATACATGTTTTACTTGAAATTATTCAAATGCATCATTCAAACACAATGTTCCTCTATTTGGGTCCTGGGAGAGCAGCCTGGTCTCAGACTATACGTAACAAAGTAAATGTAAACCAAGATACAAATTGGTATGATATTTTACGTTTTTTTATGGTTAGATAAGACAGATGGTTACTTAAGGCAAAAATTAGTTGGGTGGGGCTGGATAGGTTGGTGTATAACGTGAACGTCTAGCAACCTAAAGGTTGCGAGTTCGAATCTCATCACGACCAAGTTTAGCATTTTAGCTAATTAGTAACTATACTTGCTACTTTTTAGCTAGTTTGCAACAACTTAGCATGTTAGCTAACCCATCCCTAACCTTAACCCTAACCCCAGCTAATGTTAACCACCTAGCTATAATTCTGAAATATCATACGTTTAGCAAATCGTAATATATTGTACATTTTGCAAATTCGTAACATATTATACGAAACGGTTGATGGACGTCCACAAATGAATACATACCATACGGAAGTAACATAACATACGGAAGTAACATATCATACTAAATGGAGTGTACGAATTTACGTACAGAATAATACAAAATGCTCTGAGACCAGGTTGGGGAGAGGTACAGGCAAAACTCAAATCTTGAATATATTAATATACATTTAATCTTACACTATACTTTAGCAATACACTGATCAACACGCAAATAATAAATTAATTAGAGAAATTGTAATTCAAATATAATTGGGAATGGTTGATTAGAAATTGATAGAGCTTTGATTTGTCAGATCTGTTAATAGTAATGTTACTTTAAATGTTTCAAAGTTTGGCATAAAGTGGTTATCAACAGCCTTTAAAAATAATTATGCTGCATGTAACCATTTTTTGTGTGTTTGTTGTGTCTACTATCACACAGGGCAGATCTAGGGAAAAAAGCAATTTACTGAGAATATCTGGAACAGAAGATAAAAGAGAAAGAGATACCTCTGGGGACAGGGAAACATTATGGCACTAGAGCCTCAAGGGGAACTTGAGCACTAACTTTAAATAAATACAAATAATAATTGTGCAAGATTTCTAACATTGCTTACTATGGCAATACAAAACATACCCTGAAATGTAAAGTATTTTGACAGGCAACACACGTATCTGCAATATTGTACATGCATATAGTTACACCATATAACACCTACATGGTTCATATATGTGTACAACTGCGAAAATCCACAATTTCCTGAATGATACAAAACAATTTCCACAAAACTACATTTCATTATTGAGTAAACCAAAAATAGATATCCATACATACAATATATGTAGATATACATTTCCCATTTCCTAAAGCCATCATCACATGCAGGTATTATCTGCTTCAGCTGCACTACTACTGCATCGTCACAACACAGACAGCCAACAGACGAAAAGTGCAGTGATTACTTTGGGACAAAACATAATCTTTCTGTGCTTTACAAAAATACACAATGTCTCACTAATAACCAATTGCAAGGTAATATCAAAATAATTATCTGTCCAAATATCATAGCTACACTCTTCACAATGTAATATACATGCCTTTATAATCAACGGGGTATCAAACCCTGGTTGTCTTCGCGATTTAAGACTGCAGTAGCCCACTGAGCTAAAGGCCGGGCATTAGCTCTGGGAGCCAAAAGAAGTCTTCAGGTCTCAGGCAAGGTTCGTCAACACAGAAGAGTAGTTAAGCAAACCACCCCCGCTACACCTTTGCACTGTAATACATGTCATATATGTACCTTGATGATAATGATGACGCTGCACATGTTGCTGCTGATATAATAATGATGACACATATGTCTCACCCTCTTTCCTTCCTTTCCCAGGGAGAGGTCTCCTGTTGATCAATCAACAGTCTCCACATTCTAATGAAAAGAAGCAATCAGACAGCTCTGGTTCTCTATGGGAGTGCTGGTCGTGGTCAAAGAGGGCCCTTCTATATATTCACATTCAGAGGTCAAACACACCCTTACTGACAAACCAAATACAAGCAATTGAATAAACACTTTCAAAAGAGCATCGCAAAACGGCCTATATAAATCCAGAAAGAGTTCACTGTCAACATTGCCCATTCACAGTGACTTCCCACTTATGGGTGTGTATCATTGGGCATTACCTACCTCTAACTCTTCCCCAGTGGCCCTCCTATTACACCACACCGAATTCAATGGACAGGTTTCACTTAAATTATGATTTACTTCTTTGGCCAGGGTTACTGCATTGTAAGGTGAGAAAATATACGTTCCACTCTGACCTCAAGCATAGCTTTGATTTTCACTACACCTCAGAGCCCAGGAGGACGCCTCACCTCAAAACAGAAAGACTAAAGCAAGATACAAAAAAAAAAAAAACAGCAGACTAATAGAAAATATATACACATGGTATGCTTTTTTTGTATTTAGGATCAAATCTAAATACATTTTCAAATAATTGAACAATGACATTAGCCATCAGATGAGCTATTTTGCCTCCATGCACTCACACCACATTCTGCCGCTGTGCCTCCATTTTCCTGAAGAGCCCTGTTCACTGTCATGACTTCCTGTTCCAGGTCAATGCTTCCTCTGGAAGGGGTTAACTGAACTCCAAGCAGGCCAGTATGAATGCAGAATGAATCCTACAGATTAATCCTCTCCAGAAGTTGATGCTTTGCTCCTCATCTTATAGGCAGGGAAATTGAGGGATGACCAAAGTAAAAAACCCATTGATGGTGGTGCTCTGCAGGCCCAGATGTTGACGAGCGGAGATAAGGCCTCGGAGACTGGCAAACTGCTCTCTGCTGGTTGTTAAAGAAGACTGTTGGTAATTGAAGATCAAAGCCCTATATCTTTGGGGAAGTGGCTCAGTAGGTAACTGAAGACCAGATCTTGTGGCCCATAGATAGTTCTGCAGGTGTGTGGAGGTGAAAGGTCAGAGGTCAGTTATCATACACCTTGCTCTGCAGGTAGCTGAAGAGCGCCTCCAGTCCCTTGGTGGAGCACCACAGCTGTTTGAGCATCTGACACTCTTTCTCATTCACCTCCTCCAGGACCGACTTCAGGATGCTCCGCACCAGGCATTTAGACTCTTCCAGAACCTTCCACACACAGGGACAAACATTGTACTGTATTAGTTACAGAACCCGCGCACGCACGCACGCACGCACGCACGCACACAGACACACACCAGTTCAAAAGTTTGGGGTCACTTAGAAATGTCTTTGTTTTTGAAAGAAAAGAAAACATTTTGTCCGTAAAAATAACATACAATTGATCAGAAACACAGTGTAGACATTGTTAATGTTGTAAATGACGATTTTAGCTGGAAACAGCAGATTTTTTATGGAATATCTACATAGGCGTACAGAGGCCCATTATCAGCAACCATCACTCTTGTGTTCCAATGCCACGTTGTGTTAGCTAATCCAAGTTTATCGTTTTAAAAGGCTAATTGATCATTAGAAAACCCTTTTGCAATTATGTTAGTACAGCTGAAAACTGTTGTCCTGATTAAAGAAGCAATAAAACTGACCTTCTTTAGACTAGTTGAGTATCTGGAGCATCAGCATTTGTGGGTTCGATTACAGGCTCAAAATGTCTAGAAACAAAGATCTTTCTTCTGAAACTCGTCAGTCTATTCTTGTTCTGAGAAATGAAGGCGATTCCATATGAGAAATTGCCAAGAAACTGAAGATCTCGTAGAACGCTGTGTACTACTCCCTTCACAGAACAGCACAAACCTGCCTCTAACCAGAACAGAAAGAGGAGTGGGAGGCCCCGGTACACAACTGAGCAAGAGGACAAGTACATTAGAGTGTCTCGTTTGAGAAACAGACGCCTCACAAGTCCTCAACTGGCAGCTTCATTAAATAGTACTCGCAAAACACCAGTCTCAACGTCAACAGTGAAGAGGGAACTCCGGGTTGCAAAGAAAAAGCCATATCTCAAAACAGGCCAATAAAAAGAAAATATCAAGATGGGCAAAATAACACAGACACTGGACAGAGGAACTCTGCCTAGAAGGCCAGCATCCCGGAGTCGCCTCTTCACTGTTGACATTGAGACTGGTGTTTTGCGGGTACCTGTGGATGTATTTCAAGGCCTACCTTCAAACTCAGTGCCTCTTTTGCTTGACATTAGCCTCTTTAACGAAGCTACAATAGTAATGTACAACATTAACAATGTCTATACTGTATTTCTGATCAATTTGACGTTATGACCCCAAACCTTTGAACGGTGTATATACAGTTGAAGTCGGAAGTTTACATACACCATAGCCAAATACATTTAAACTCAGTTTTTCACAATTCCTGACATTTAATCCTAGTAAAAATGCCCTGTCTTAGGTCAGTTAGGATCACCACTTTATTTTAAGAATGTGGAACGTCAGAATAATAGTGGAGAGAATGATTTATTTCAGCTTTTATTTCTTTCATCACATACCCAGTGGGTCAGAAGTTTACATACACTAAATTAGTATTTGGTAGCATTGCCTTTAAATTGTTAAACTTGGGTTAAACGTTTCGGGTAGCCTTCCACAAGCTTCCCATAATAAGTTGGGCGAATTTTGGCCCATTCCTCCTGACAGAGCTGGTGTAACTGAGTCAGGTTTGTAGGCCTCCTTGCTCGCACACACTTTTTCAGTTCTGCCCACAAATTTTCTGTGGGATTGAGGTCAGGGCTTTGTGATGACCACTCCAATACCTTGACTTTGTTGTCCTTAAGCCATTTTGCCACAACTTTGGAAGTATGCTTGGTCGTTGTCCATTTTGAAGACCCATTTGCGACCAAGCTTTAACTTCCTGACTGATGTCTTGAGGTGTTGCTTCAATACATCCACATCATTTTCCTTCCTCATGACGCCATCTATTTTGTGAAGTGCACCAGTCCCTACTGCAGCAAAGCACCCCCAAAACATGATTCTGGCACCCCCGTGCTTCACGGTTGGTATGGTGTTCTTCGACTTGCAAGCCTCCCCCTTGTTCCTCCAAACATAACTATGGTCATTATGGCCAAACAGCTCTACTTTTGTTTCATCAGAACAGAGGACAATTATCCAAAAAGTACAATCTTTGCCCCCATGTGCAGTTGCAAACCGTAGTCTGGCTTTTCTATGGTGGTTTTGGAGCAGTGGCTTCTTCCTTGCTGAGCGGCCTTTCAGGTTATGTCGATATAGGACTCATTTTACTGTGGATATAGATACTTTGTACCTGTTTCCTCCAGCATCTTCACAAGGTCCTTTGCTGTTGTTCTGGGAATGGTTTTCACTTTTTTGCACCAAAGTACGTTCATCTCTAGGAGACAGAACGCGTCTCCTTCCTGAGCGGTATGACGGCTGCGTGGTCCCATGGTGTGTACTTGCGTACTATTGTTTGTACAGATGAGCGTGGTACCTTCAGGCATTTGGAAATTGCACCCAAGGATGAACCAGACTTGTGGAGGTCTACAATTTCTTTTCTGAGGCCTTGGCTGATTTCTTTTGATTTTCCCATGATGTCAAGCAAAGAGGCACTGAGTTTGAAGGTAGGCCTTGAAATACATCCACAGGTACACCTCCAATTGACTCAAATGATGTCAATTAGCCTATCAGAAGCTTCTAAAGCCATGACCAAATTTTCTGGAATTTCCCAAGCTGTTTAACCTGTCTGGGCTAGGGGGTAGTATTTTCACGGCTGGATGAAAAACGTACCCAATTTAAACAGGTTACTACTCTGGCCCAGAAATATGCATATTATTAGTAGATGTGGATAGAAAACACTCTGAAGTTTCTAAAACTGTTTGAATGGTGTCTGTGAGTATAACAGAACTCATATGGCAGGCAAAAACCTGAGAAAATTCCAAGCAAGAAGTGGCCTGTCTGAGAATTTGTAGTTCTTCTTTTGGTTCTCTATCGAAACTACAGTATCTCTGGGGTTACGTAGCACTTTCTAAGGCTTCCATTGGCTCTCTAAAGCCTTCAGAAAGCGGATTGAGGCATCTGTCTCCGTGCAGAGTATAGTAGCTCAGTTTCTCAGTGGTCTGCCTGGTGACAAAGAGATTGGATATGCGCATTCACGAGAACACGCTGTTTTTTCTTTTCCTCTTTGAATGAATACACTATTGTCCGGTTGGAATATTATCGCTGTTTTATGAGAAAAATACCATAAAAATTGATTTTAAACAGCGTTTGACATGCTTCTAAGTACAGTAATGGAACATTTTGATTTTTTTTGTCTCGAAATGCGCTCGCGCGTTACCCTTTGGATAGTGACCTGAACGCACGAACAAAACTGAGATATTTGGACATAACTATGGATTATTTGGACAAAAACAACATTTCTTGTGGAAGTAGCAGTCCTGGGAGTGCATTCTGACGAAGATCAGCAAAGGTAATGAAATGTTTCTAATACTAATTCTGAGTTTAGTTTGCCCCGAAGTTGGCGGGTGTCAAAATAGCTAGCCGTGATGGCTGAGCTATGTACTCAGAATATTGCAAAATGTGCTTTCGCCGAAAAGCTATTTTAAAATCTGACATAGCGATTGCATAAAGGAGTTCTGTATCTATAATTCTTTAAATAATTGTTATGTATTTTGTTAACGTTTATGATGAGTAATTTAGTAAATTCTCCGGAAGTTTTCGGTGGGGATACATTTTCAGAACATCACACGCCAATGTAAAAAGCTGTTTTTGATATAAATATGAACTTGATTGAACAAAACATGCATGTATTGTATAACAATGTCCTAGGAGTGTCATCTGATGAAGATCATCAAAGGTTAGTGCTTCATTTAGCTGTGTTTTGGGATTCTGTGACATATATGCTTGCTTGGAAAATGGCTTTGTGATTATTTTGGGCTATGTACTCTCCTAACATAATCTAATGTTTTGCTTTCGCTGTAAAGCCTTTTTGAAATCGGACAATGTGGTTAGATTAACGTTTTTGTATTTCGCGCCACGCTGTTCCACTGGCTGTTGAATAGAGTGGGACGGTGACGTCCCACCTAGCCCATAGAGGTTAAAGGCACAGTCAACTTAGTGTATGTAAACTTAGTGTACAACCTTCCCTGTAGCTCAGTTGGTAGAGCATGGTGTTTGCAACGCCAGGGTTGTGGGTTCGATTCCCACGGGGGGCCAGCACAGAAAAAAAATAAGTATGAAATGTATGAAATTGTATGAAATGTATGCATTCACTACTGTAAGTCGCTCTGGATAAGAGCGTCTGCTAAATGACTAAAATGTAAATGTAAACTTTTGACCCACTGGAATTGTGATACTGTGAATTATAAGTGAAATAATCTGTTTGTAAACAATTGTTGGAAAAATTCCTTGTGTCACGCACAAAGTAGATGTCCTAACCGACTTGCCAAAACTATAGTTTGTTAACAAGTAATTTGTGGAGTGGTTGAAAAACGAGTTTTAATGACTCCAACCTAACTGTATGTAAACTTCTGACTTCAACTGTATATTGCACTTTTCACTTATTTGTGGTTTCTGTTTGTGGTTAGATAATATTATCTAAGAGTTTTATTCAAATTACAGACCAATGCTCCTGGCAGGCTCCTAACGCAAGTCCTGGGATATAGCATTTCAGCTCTACATGACTATCTCTGTCAGAAAAGCCTACCATAGCACTGCAGGTGGACATCTCCTTCACACGCAGCATCACTTCCTGGTTGAACGTGGTTGGCCAGAAGGCCTGGGATATAGAAATTCAGCTCTACATGACTATCTCTGTCAGAAAAGCCTACCATAGCACTGCAGGTGGACATCTCCTTCACACGCAGCATCACTTCCTGGTTGAACGTGGTTGGCCAGAAGACCTGGGACACCAGGCCCCGGCTGCAGGCTTCCTGTGCCGTGAGCTTCCTCCCGCAGAACAGCATCTCATTGGTCTGTCAGGGTGAGAGGCGGGGACAGGGAAATATATTATTTTTAATTGTACAACAAGGTAATGTAGATGTAAAACATTTAATAACTAGTTGAATCGTGTTTTAATGCAGGGCTTGAACAAAAACCTGCACAGTGGACCAGGCAACCAGACTCACCAGAGCCACTCCCAGGATCTGGGGGAAGGTATAGGAGGAGCAGCCGGAGGGGGTGAGGCGGAGGGCGGCACAGGGCGTTTGGAACCAGGCCCGCTCGCTGGCCCACACCACGTCACATAGGGGCAGGATAGCGGCCCCCAGGCCCAGGGCAGGCCCGTTGATGGCCACCACGATGGGCTTCTTAAAGTGGATAAACGCCAGCACAAAGTCCCTGGGAGAGGAGACACAAAACAGTGAGTATAAACTATACAGTACAATATTACTGTGTCTTTGTGCTTATTCGTGCTTATCCTGCTTTAGGCAAATCAGGGCAAGCAGATTTTCTTAGTTTAAAGTATGAAAAATGATCTGCCAGTACACTAAGATAATTTGTCTTGGTAAGACATCTTATTAAGATCAAATATCTTGAAATAAGATAATTTCTTACCCCACTTGTATCAAGTCTTTTTATAGGTTAAAATAAGCTAAATTATCTTCCAGTGCGCTAAGATAATTTACCTTGGTAAGACGTCAAGTCAATGCACTCTAACGGTAAGAGATGTCTAGGTAAGTGTGTAGGTGTGTGTGCATGTGTGCTGTGTTCTCTGTTCCTGCTGTAGCCTTCTTTAGGTGGATAATGACAATTGTGTGTTATTTCTGTGTGTGTGTGTGGCTATAGCTTATGTTCCTCTCTTACCGTACAGCGTCAGCAATGCGGCTGCTCTCTTTCCTGCGGTCTGTGGAGAGGCGTCCTATCAGGTAGGACGGGTCCAGGCCACTACAGAAGATACTCCCCACAGCACTGAGCAGCAACAGCTTACTGTCATCAGCTGCTGCGTTCCCCAGAGCCCGACACACCTCCTTCATTATCTACACAGAGAGAGGGAGGAGAGAAAGTGAGAGAGGGAGTTAGGGTTGGGAGAAAGAGAGAGAGATAGAGGGGGAGGAAGAGAGAGTTCAATCTTCTATCAGATCAGAGCCCTGCTGTACATTACCCCCATAATCTACAGACAAGATAAGAGTGTGTACACACAACAGGCAACGCAAGCGTTGCAGTAGGATACCTTCTTTATCTATAGACAGGTAAAACAGGTTATATCTAACTGAGCAATCAGATCAATATATAATGAACAAAATATAAAGGCAACATGCAATAATTTCAAAGATTTTACTGAGTTACAGTTCATATAAGGAAATCAGTCATTTGAAATAAATTCATTAGGCCCTAATCTATGGATTTTACATGACTGGGTCACAGACACCTTAAAATAAAAGTAGGGGCGTTGATCAGAAAACCAGTCAGTATCTGGTGTGACCACCATTTGCATCATGTAACAGAGTTGATCAGGCTGTTGATTGTGGCCTGTGTAAAGTTGTCCTACTCCTCTTGAATTGCTTTGTGATGTTGCTGGATATTGGCGGGCACTGAAACATGTTGTCGTACACGTCAATCCAGAGCATCCCAGGAATTGTGTACAGATCCTTGCGACATGGGGCCATGAATTATCATGCTGAAACATGAGCTGATGGTGGCGGATGAATGGCACGACAATGGGTCTCAGGTTCTCATCACGTTAACTCAGTGCATTGAAATTGCCATCGATAAAATGTAATGGTGTTTGTTGTCCGTAGCTTATGCCTGCCCATACCCCCACAATGGGACACTCTGTTCACAATGTCACATCAGAAAACCGCTCGCCCACAAGTCGCCGTGGTCTGCAGTTGAGGCCAGTTTCTCTAAAATGACGTTGGAGGTGGCTTATGGTAGATAAATTAACATTACATTCTCTGGCAACAGCTTTGGTGGACATTCCTGCAGTCAGCATGCCAATTGCACACACCCTCAAAACTTGACATCTGTGGTATTGTGTTGTGTGACAAAACGACACATTTTAGAGTGGCCTTTTATTGTCCCCAGCACAAGGTGCACCTGTGTAATGATCATGCTGTTTAATCAGCTTCTTGATATGCAACACCTGTCAGGTGGATTGATTATCTTGGCAAAGGAGACATGCTCATTAAAATGAATGTAATCAAATGTGCACAACATTTGAGAGAAATAAGC
Source organism: Salmo trutta (assembly GCF_901001165.1). Lineage (NCBI taxonomy): Eukaryota > Metazoa > Chordata > Actinopteri > Salmoniformes > Salmonidae > Salmo > Salmo trutta. The sequence goes on from NC_042968.1 coordinate 21,899,394, forward strand.
ATTTTGTGCATTGGTTTCATGCATGTTAACATTAGAAGCCTCCTCCCTAAGTTTGTTTTATTCACTGCTTTAGCACACTCTGCCAAACCGGATGTCCTAGCCGTGTCTGAATCCTGGCTTAGGAAGGCCACAAAAAATCCTGCCATTTCCATCCCTAACTATAAAATTTTCCGACAAGATAGAACTGCCAAAGGGGGCGGAGTTGCAATCTACTGCAGAGATAGCCTGCAGAGTTCTGTCATACTATCCAAGTCTGTGCCCAAACAATTTGAGCTTCTACTTCTAAAAATCCACCTTTCCAGAAACAAGTCTCTCACCGTTGCCGCTTGCTATAGACCACCTTCAGCCCCCAGCTGTGCCCTGGACACCATATGTGAATTGATTGCCCCCCATCTATCTTCAGAGCTCGCACTGTTAGGTGACCTAAACTGGGACATGCTTAACACTCCGGCAGTCCTACAATCTAAGCTAGATGCCCTCAATCTCACACAAATTATCAATGAACCTACCTGGTACAACCCCAAATCTGTAAACACGGGCACTCTCATAGATTTCATCCTGACCAACCTGCCCTCTAAATACACCTCTGCTGTCTTCAACCAGTATCTCAGCAATCACTGCCTCATTGCCTGCGTCCGTAATGGATCTGCGGTCAAACGACCACCCCACATCACTGTCAAATGCTCCCCAAAACACTTCAGCGAGCAGACCTTTCTAATCGACCTGGCCCGGGTATCCTGAAAGGATATTGACCTCATTCCGTCAGTAGAGGATGCCTGGTTATTCTTTAAAAGTGCTTTCCTCGCCATCTTAAATAAGCATGACCCATTCAAAAAATGTAGAACCAGGAACAGATATAGCCCTTGGTTCACTCCAGACCTGACTGCCCTTGACCAGCACAAAAACATCCTGTGGCATACTGCATTAGCATCGAATAGCCCCCGCGATATGCAACTTTCCAGGGAAGTTAGGAACCAATATAAACAGGCAGTTAGGAAAGCAAAGGCTAGCTTTTTCAAACAGAAATTTGCATCCTGTAGCACAAACTCCAAAAAGTTCTGGGACACTGTAAAGTCCATGGAAAATAAGAGCACCTCTTCCCAGCTGCCCACTGACTGGAGAACCTTCCAGTAGGACAACCATCTCTACAGCCCTCCACCAATCAGGCCTTTATGGTAGAGTGGCCAGACGAAAGCCATTCGTCAGTAAAAGGCACATGACAGCCCGCTTGGAGTTTGCCAAAAGGCATGTAAAGGACTCTCAGACCATGAGAAACAAGATTCTCTGATCTGATGAAACTAAGATTGAACTCTTTGGCCTGAATGCCAAGCGTCACATCTGGAGGAAACCTGGCACAATCCCTACGGTGAATCGTGGTGGCAGCATCATGCTGTGGGGATGTTTTTCAGCGGCATGGACTGGGAGACTAGTCAGGATCGAGGGAAAGCTGAATGGAGTACAGAGAGATCCTTGATGAAAACCTGCTCCGGAGCGTTCAGAACCTCAGACTGGGGCGAAGGTTCACCTTCCAACAGGACAACAACCCAAAGCACACAGCCAAAACCACACATGAGTGGCTTCGGGACAAGTCTCTGAATGTCCTTGCGTGGCCTAGCCAGAGCCCGGACTTAAACCCGATCGAACATCTCTGGAGAGACCTGAAAATAGCTGTGCAGCGACGCATCCAACCTGACAGAGCTGGAGAGGATCTGCAGAGAAGAATGGGAGAATCTCCCCAAATACAGGTGTGCCAATCTTATAGCGTCATACCCAAAAAGACTCAAGGCTGTAATCGCTGCCAAAGGTGCTTCAACAGAGTCAAGGGTCTGAATGCCTATGTAAATGTGATATTTCCAAATGTTTTTATACATTTGCAGAAATGTCTAAAAACCTGTTTTTGCTTTGTCATTATGGGGTATTGTGTGTAGATTGATGGGGGACAAAGCAATTTAATCGATTTTAGAATAAGGCTGTAAAATAACTAAATATGGAATAAGTCAAGCGGTCGGAATACTTTCTGAATGCACTGTATGTATCCTGATGATTCAACCCTATACGCAATCACTGCAACCCTAAATAAAGATTTGCAGTCAGCTTTAGAATGGGTGGCCAGTAATAAACTATTCCTGAACATCTCTAAAACTAAGAGCATTGTATTTGGTATAAATCATTCCCTAAGTTCTAGACCTCAGCTGAATCTGACAAAGAATAATGGGGCTGCTGAGCGAGACTAAATTACTTGGTTTTACCTTGGATTGTAAACTGTCACGGTCAAAACATTTTGGTTCAATGGTTGTAAAGATGCGGAGAGGTCTGTCAGTGATAATGCAATGCTCTGCTTTTTTGGACACCCCACTCCACAAAGCTAGCCCTGCCGGCTCTAGTTTTATCTTATCTTCATTATTGCTAAGCCATATGGTCAGGTGCTGCAAAGAATGACCTAGAAAAACTGCAGCTGCCCAGAACAGAGCGGCATGTCCTGTTCTTCACTGTAATCAGTGGACTAATATCAATACTATGCATGCCAGTCTCTCTTGGCTAAACGTAGAGGAGAGACTGACTGCAACACTTATTTTTATAAGAAACACTGTGTTTAAAAATTCCAAATTGTTTGCATGGTCAACCTACACACTGCTCTGACACACACACTTACCCCACCAGACATGCCACTAGGGGTCTTTTCACAGTCCCCAAATCCAGAACAAATGCAAGAAAGCATACAGTATTATATAGAGCCATGATTGCATGGAACTCCCTTCCATCTCAGATTGCTCAAGTGAACAGCAAACCTGGTATAAAAAGGCAACACTTCACGGCACAATGCCTCTCCCCTATTTGACCTAGATATTTTGTGTGCATGTACTGATATGTAGGCTGTGTGTGATGTTTTAAATGTATGTATTTCTGTCCTTGAGCTGTTCTGTCTATTAATGTCTTTATTATGCCATGTTTTGTTTGGACCCCAGGAAGAGTAGCTGCTGCTTTCGCAACAGCTAATGGGGATCCTAATAAAATACCAATTCAAATACCAAAGTAGTTAGCTTGTATGAGGAGTTGAGGAAGGGCTGAAAGGGAGTTGTCACAAACAGAAATCATGAAAAAGACTGCTTTATTAGATGTCAAAGGGGTTTCCTTTGTAGCAGCTATAGTGAGTTCCCATTTCTAGTATTATTTCTTTCATAACTCCCTCAGAGGGATATAGGATTTAAGTTGTACTAGCAGGGGTGTTACCTGCCTTTAGCGTGCTAACACTGTTTCCCCTGGTGGGTAGCTCTCTGTGGAGGGATGCTTAGCCCGCTGACCTCAATCCACACAGACGCTGCATGGAGTGGAAAGACACACGGCCCAGAGGCCAAGCCTAGGGCAGCACGCACACACACAGCGCGTGTGGCGCGAACACAAATTGCACACACAGACGTGCACACACACACACACTGACACATGAACACAAGCACAGTGCGAACACACATTCACACAGCACACACAGGGACATGCATATATGCACACCCACCCGCAAAGGACGCACAAGCACACGCTGACAAATTAACACACACGTATTGCATACACATGCATTTTGCTTTTACAATATATATGCATGGTTCATCTTTACATTATTCATTCTACACTATACACACACTGTCTGTCCCTGATGCGGTGTAGCTTTCCTTCTCAGGGAGCTGACATGTAACATGGTTCTAGTCCAATTTGTTGTAGATGCCCCCCACTGCTTCCTGGAAATGGCTCCCAGGCAGGGCCTGTGTACAGGGCTGGCTTCTGAATGACACTGTTTGGCTGCAGTGTCTTCACCACCGCTACAGACAGCCTACCATGCCAGCCCCACCCCTTCCAGTTGTGTCAGTATCACTCTCCTGCCCTGTCTGTCTGTCCCCAGGTTTAATTGAGCCGGATAAATGGATCTGACATTGGCACACACACACACACACACACACACATACACACACACACACGGCTGAAGTTCAGGAGGGATTATGCAGTGTGTAGGAGATGTTGAATTGAAATGACTGGGAGACTGGTTAATTTGGGTCAGGGGGTAATCAGTAGGGCCGGACTATACCAGTATCGCGATACTCGTTAGTGTCGTGGCAAGGAAACAAAACACTTCTTTAGGAAAACAGCCCTAATATTGGAAACAAACATTGTGTTGTCATCCAGAGCCACATGTATTTATTTTCCTAACTGTGGCACACTATTTTACATACAGCAGATTTTTAAAGGACCAAAGACTTTGATCTGCCTCGTGTTTTCATTTTTGCCATGGGAAAAAAATATTGAGATACTGGTATTGTCCCTGCCCTAGTAATCAGATGAAATGGGTTATGGTCAGTGAGTGGGGTGATGGCAGGGTTATGGAGGCTTCAGACGACCTCGGGACTCATGGAATAATGGTCTCACCCAGTGGGGGTTCCACATAAATACTGAATATTTTGTTCCTCATCAATCCACACAGAATACCCCATAATGACAAAAAATAAAACATGTTTAGACATTTTTACAAATTATGACAAATAAACTTAAATAAAACCATTACATAAGTATTCAGACCCTTTACTCAGTACATTGTTGAAGTTACTTTGGCAGCATTTACAGCCTTGAGTCTTCTTGGGTATGACGCTACAACCGTGGCACACCTATATTCTCCCATTCTACTCTGCAGCTCCTCAAGCTCTGTCAGGTAGGATGCGTAGCGTCGCTACACAGCTATTTTCAGGTCTCTCCAGAGATGTTCGATCGGGTTCAAGTCTGGGCTTTGGCTGGGCCACTCAAGGACATTCAGAGACTTGTCCCGAAGCAGTCTTGGCTGTGTACTCAGGATCGTTGTCCTGTTGTAAGGTGAACCTTCGCCCCAGTCGGAGGTCCTAACCTGCTCCAGAGTGCTTTTCATCAAGGATCTCTCTGTACTTTGCTCCGTTCATCTTTCCATCGATCCTGACTAGTCTCCCAGTCCCTGCCTCTGAAAAACATCCCCACAGCATGATGCCGCCACCACCATGCTTCACCGTATGGATGGTGCCAGGTTTCCTCCAGACGTGATGCTTGGCATTCAGGCCAAAGAGTTCAATCTTGGTAACATCAGACCAGAGAATCTTGTTTCTCATCGTCAGAGTCGTTTAGGTTCCTCTTGGTAAACTCCAAGCAGGCTGTAGTGCCTTTTACTGAGGAGTGGCTTCCGTCTGGCCACTCCACCTTAAAGTAATTGGCAACATCAAAAGGTTTTGTGAAAAACGAGGCATCTGATTCAATGAAAGATAGAGTTCAATTAGTCTTTCTACCCATAATTTCATTTAAAATATTCAAAACTTTTTTCCATCATACTTTGTCATTTATCTTGGTTTCATAATACAATTTATTCTTATTTTTGTTCAGTTTAGTCACATAATTTCTCAATTTACAGTAAGTTTGCCAAATCAGATGTACAGCCAGACTAATTCAACATAATTCCAAAATGTTCATTATGGGGTATTGTGTGTAGGCCAGTGACCAAAAAAATCTCTGTATAATCAATTTTAAATTCAGGCTGTAACAACAAAATGTGAAAAAAGTCAAAGGGCGTGATTACTTTCTGAAGGCACTGTATGAATGTTAACTGACTTTTGCAAGTTATTGATTTCATAACCCTATTTCTAAGGCTAAATATATTAATATGGGCTATTTTTTGCCCTTTCGTGGGTAGCTAATCGGAAATAGACATATGAAGAAAAAAAAACAAAGCATGAGTGATTCCCCAGACTGAAGGTTTTCACCCCCAATGATTCCTAATTTATCTGGCACAACTGGAGGAACATACGGCAGAGGGCAAATGTTCAATGAAAAATACTGGGTTGCATATAACCTTGTACAAGCTTACATTAAGCACACTCCAGAGCCAGTTAAATATGCATTTCCATATACAGAGTAATGGTCATCTACAGGCTTGGTAAAAGGAAAGAAAGTGTCCAAAAGGCGGGAAGAGGGTAAGAGAGTGATTGAGGGAGCGAGGACATTAACATGGAGAAGACGAGAGGTGGTAAGAGTGAGACCGCTGTCGCTAAGTAACATCTGCTCGCAATAACATCTGCATGTGATCAATAAAATTTGATTTACAATACAAACATAATTATGACATGGCCTACTGGGACGCACAGGGACGTGTCATAGACTCATACATGACAGCATACAACTGCTTGCCATTAATAGCTTGATGCCTGGGGAAATAAGCAATCAGCTGTCAGTCAAACACACACAAAGACAGATAGAAAATCTTCTCTTGGGAGATGTCTAAAGGAGGACCACTCAGCTCGGAAATCTATGGAATTATATCATAGAAGAGCAGTATGAAAATACAGCACTTGAGAGTGGATGAGTAAGCCTTATTCCACACTTAAGCAGAAGGATTTTGTGCAAGGGAATCTTGCATATCACAAGAGCTTCTCCGGTAGCTCGTGGCAGTTTTCTACAGTAACAGTCGCCAATGACATAAGCTCTTTTGAGGGTGTGAAAATGTAAATTGAACGAACATTGGCCCTAGTTGTTGCAGCCATGTTGTGAGTTAGCCAGGACAAAGCCCCCAATACCATGGACAGTCAGAGAAGTAGAGGAACTAATTGGTCAATTAATACCAGCTTTTCAGCAGTGGTAATGATCAGTTAAGGACCCGCTGATAACTGGGCACCAGTGTCATTTAAGAGGCAGTGGGTTTTCTCCCGTATCGACTCTCAACATTTTTGTACCGCCGCTAACGGTACATAATGGATAGGCGTTTGAATCACCCAGTACAGTTGTTTGAAGTGAAGAAAGTACTGCGGAGAACCACTGTGAAGGCATACTTTGACAATAGTCATATTTTACACAAACACAATCCATTCCCAAACTCAGTGTGTAATACAAATAGAAAAAAAACTATTCTATGCTGAGTTTTATGTCAAGGCAATAAAAGGCTTTTGGCAGCAAAATGTAACACTATCGGAGAGGTATTCATTTCTCTGTCAGAATCTTCCTATTGAGATATCCTTAGAAATCACATAACACAATAGTCTGTGATGGGCCGTAATTCAGTCGAGTCACATTGTTACTCATTTACAATGTGAGGCAATGCATAGTGACATATACATTATGTAGTGCTCCAGCACAACACTACATACATGGGAAGAAAACACTAGGTACTGAATTATTCAAAAAGGCAATGCATAGCTTATGAGTCCTATTTCTGTGTGTCAAAGAATCTACCTCTGGTGTTAGTGCGTTGTTGTCAGACGTCTGGCTGGAGAGCAGCACATGCGTGAAGCCCTCCTCCTTCCTGACGACAATGTCACGGAATCGACAGTTGGTCTCGTTCTGCCGCACGTTGTACCTCAGCCGCTTGTCGAACACGTAGCCTTTGTCCTCTCCAAGCTTCCTCTTCACAGAGCTGTGCAGATTCATCTCACCGTTGGAGAGTGTGGAGCCTGTTGGAACATATGGAGCAGAGTGAGTGATGTGCAGAGAGCTTGATGGGCAGAGTGCGTGATGGGCAGAGCGCGTGATGGGCAGAGCGCGTGATGAGCTGAGGATCCATCAGGAGTCAGAGCAGTGCACCCTAATTTAGAGAGACTTTCCTGGAAAATGACATGACCGACTATGATTTTTCAACGCCGATACCGATTACTGAAGGACCAAAAAAAGCCGATACCGATTAACCTGTTGGGGATAGGGGGCAGTATTTGCACGGCCAGATAAAAAAACGTACCCGATTTAATCTGGTTACTACTCCTGCCCAGTAACTAGAATATGCATATAATTGTTTGATGTGGATAGAAAACACCCTAAAGTTTCTAAAACTGTTTGAATGGTGTCTGTGAGTATAACAGAACTCATTTGGCAGGCCAAAACCTGAGAAGATTCCAAACAGGAAGCGCGCTCTCTGACTTTTTCTTGGCCTTCTTGATCATCTCTAACCAAAACAGGGGATCTCTGGCATAACGTGACATTTTCTAATGCGCCCATAGGCTCTCAGAAGGCGCCAGAACGATAAATGGTGGCTTTGCAGGCCATGGCTGAAAAACATTAGCGCATTTGGTAACTGGTCGATCTGAGGACAATGAGACTGGAGGCGAATGCACGAGCCGACACCATGTTTACTTTCTGACTCTTTGAACGAAAACAACGACTCCCGGTCGGAATATTATCGCTTTTTTACGAGAAAAATAGCATAAAAATGTATTTTAAACAGCGTTTGACATGCTTCGAAGTACGGTAATGGAATATTTTGAATTGTTTTGTCACGAAACGCGTCGGGCCCTTCGGATAGTGTCTTGAACGCACGAACAAAACGCCGCTATTTGGATATAACTATGGATTATTTGGAACCAAACCAACATTTGTTATTGAAGTAGAAGTCCTGGGAGTGCATTCTGACGAAGAACAGCAAAGGTAATCACACTTTACTAATAGTAAATCGGAGTTTGGTGAGTACCACACTTGGTGGGTGTCAAAATAGCTAGCCTGTGATGGCCGGGCTATCTACTCAGAATATTGCAAAATGTGCTTTCACCGAAAAGCTATTTTAAAATCGGACATAGCGAGTGCATAAAGGAGTTCTGTATCTATAATTCTTAAAATAATTGTTATGTTTTTTGTGAACGTTTATCTTGAGTAATTTAGTAAATTCACCGGAAGTGTTCGGTGGGAATGCTAGTCACATGCTAGTCACATGCTAATGTAAAAAGCTGGTTTTTGATATAAATATGAACTTGATTGAACAAAACATGCATGTATTGTATAACATAATGTCCTAGGATTGTCATCTGATGAAGATCATCAAAGGTTAGTGCGCATTTAGCTGTGGTTTGGGTTTATGTGACATTATATGCTAGCTTGAAAAATGGGTGTCTGATTATTTCTGTCTGGGTACTCTGCTGACATAATCTAATGTTTTGCTTTCGTTGTAAAGCCTTTTTGAAATCGGACAGTGTGGTTAGATTAACGAGAGTCTTGTCTTTAAAATGGTGTAAAATAGTCATATGTTTGAGAAATTGAAGTAATAGCATTTCTAAGGTATTTGAATATCGCGCCACGGGATTACACTGGCTGTTGAGTAGGTGGGACGCAAGCATCCCACTGGCCCAGAGAGGTTAATCGACCGATTATTATATATATATTTATAATAATGACAATTACAACAATACTGAATGACCAATGAACACTTATTTTAACTTAATATAATACATCAATTGTAACGAGGGTCGTATAAAGGGGACCAAGGCGCACACAGGAAAAACAGGCTGCCTAAGTATGGCTTCCAATCAGAGACAACAATAGACAGCTGCCTCTGATTGGAAACCATACCTGGCCAAAACATAGAAAACAAAAACATAGAATGCCCACCCACCTATCACACCCTGACCTAACTAAACAGAGAAAACACAGCTCTCCTAGGTCAGAGCGTGACAGTACTTCCCACCCCCCCCCAAAGGTGCGGACATCCGGCCGCAAACCTGAACCTATTGGGGAGGGTCCGGGTGGGCATCCATATTTTGCGGCGGCTCTGGTTCCGGGCGTAGAACCCCCCCCACCCACTGATCCCCCTGCTTCTGTGTGTCCGGAGGAACCAGACCGTGGGTCATCGCCGGATGCTCTGAAACGCCAACCGCCGCTGAAGACTCTGAGCTGAAGGCCGCCGTTGAAGACTCCGGGCTGCAGACCGCCGTTGAAGACTCCGGACTGGGGAGCGTCGCCGGGGGCTCCGGACTGGGGAGCGTCGCCGGGGGCTCCGGACTGGGGAGCGTCGCCGGGGGCTCCGGACTGAGGAGCGTCGCCGGAAGCTCCGGACGGAGGAGCGTCGCCGGAGGCTTCGGACTGGGAACCGTCATTATAGGTTCCGGACTACTGACCATTGCTGCTGGCTCCATGCCATGGATCATCTCTACAGGTTCCGCACCATGGATCATCACTGGAGGCTTCGTACCATGGATTATCTCTACAGGTGCCGGGCCATGGATTATCCCTACAGGCTCCGGACCATTTATAATCCCTACAGGCTTTTTGCCAAGGATTATCTCTACAGGCTCCAGGCCATGGATCATCACTAGAGGCTTCGTGCCATGGATCATCTCTACAGGCTTCGGACTATCGATTAACACTGGAGGCTTTATTTGTGGAGCTGGAACAGGTCTCACCGGACTGGGGAGACGCACTGAGGACCGAGTGCTCAAAGCAGGCACCGGCCGTACTGGGCTATGGAGGCGAACTGGAGGGAGAGTACGAGGAGCAGGCACAGGATGTACTGGATTATGGAGGCGCCCTGGAGGGAGAGCGCGAGGAGCAGGCACAGGACGTACTGGGCTATGGAGGCGCACTGGAGAGAGAGTGCGAGAGGCAGGCACATGCTCACCACAATAAGCACGGGGAGATGGCTCAGCTCTCACCCCTGGCCCAGCCAAACTACCCGTGTGCCCCCCAAAAAAATATTTTGGGGGCTGCCACTCGTTCCTCCCCGGTAGGCTCCGATATCTCTCTATTACCTGGCCCCAAGTCCAGTTTCTCCTTTCCGTCCACTCCTTATGTGACCAGGTGTCCATTTCTGCCTGGGCACGCCGCTTGATCCAATCATGGTGGGTAGTTCTGTAACGAGGGTCGTATAAAGGGGACCAAGGCGCAGCGTGTAGAGTGCTCATACTTTAATGAAAACACTTCAACAAAAACAACAAAACGACAGCCAACAGTTCCATCAGGTAACTAACGAAACGAAAAACAACTACCCACACCAACACAGGAAAAACAGGCTGCCTAAGTATGGCTTCCAATCAGAGACAACGATAGACAGCTGCCTCTGATTGGAAACCATACCTGGCCAAAACATAGAAAACAAAAACATAGAATGCCCACCCACCTATCACACCCTGACCTAACAGAGAAAACACAGCTTTCCTAGGTCAGAGCGTGACATCAATAAAATCTATTTAGTCTCAAATAAATAATGAAACGTTCAATTTAGTTTAAATAATGCAAAAACAAAGTGTTAGAGAAGAAAGTAAAAGTGCAATATGTGCCATGTAAAAAAGCTAACGTTTAAGTTCCTTGCTCAGAAGATGAGAACATATGAAAGCTGGTGGTTCCTTTTAACATGAGTCTTCAATATTCCCAGGTAAGAAGTTTTAGGTTGTAGTTATTATAGGACTATTTCTCTCTATACCATTTGTATTTCATATACCTTTGACTATTGGATGCTCTAATAGGCACTTTAGTATTGCCAGCCTAATCTCGGGAGTTGATAGGCTTGAAGTCATAAACAGCATTGCGAAGAGCTGCTGGCAAACGCAGTAAAGTGCTGTTTGAATGAATGCTTACGAGTCTGCTGCTGCCTACCATCGCTCAGTTAGACTGCTCTATCAAATCATAGACTAATTATAATATAATAACACACACAAATACGAGCCTTGGGTCATTAATCTGGTCAAATCCGGAAACTATCATTTCGAAAACAAAACATTTATTCTTTCAGTGAAATACGGAACCATTCCGTATTTTATCGAACGGGTGGCATCCATAAGTCTAAATATTGCTGTTAGATTGCACAACCTTCAATGTTGTCATAATTACGTAAAATTCTGGCAAATTAGTTCGCAAAGAGCCAGGCGGCCCAAACTGCTGTATATACCCTGACTCTGTTGCACAGAACGCAAGAGAAGTGACACAATTTCCCTAGTTAAAAGAAATTCATGTTAGCAGGCAGTATTAACTAAATATGCAGGTTTAAAAATATATACTTGTGTATTGATTTTAAGAAAGGAGTTGATGTTTATGGTTAGGTACACATTGGTGCAACGACAGTGCTTTTCGCGAATGCGCTTGTTAAATCACCCATTTGGCGAAGTAGGCTATGATTCAATGATAAATTAACAGGCACCGCATCGATTATATGCAACGCAGGACAAGCTAGATAAACTAGTAATATCATCAACCGTGTGTAGTTAACTAGTGATTACGTTAAGATTGATTGTTTTTTATAAGATACGTTTAATGCTAGCTAGCACCTTACCTTGGCTCCTTGCTGCACTTGCATAACAGGTAGTCAGCCTGCCATGCAGTCTCCTCGTGGAGTGCAATGTAATCAGCCATGATCGGTGTCCAAAAATGCCGATTTCCGATTGTTATGAAAACTTGAAATCAGCACTAATTAAATCGGCCATTCCGATTAATCGGTCGACCTCTAATCTCAAGGGGTGTACTTGAGCCTCTTCACTGGAAGACTTGTTCAGAGACAGCTTTTGTGCACACAGTAGTACTGTAAGTGCCAGCTCAGCTAGTGACCCAATAGACATGCAAATGTTATTTAACTTCTGTAGAGCTGGGATGTGCATTACTGATATCGAAGAAAAAAACTTGGTCATCTATATTGCTCTGTTTGCATGTCTATTCAGACTCTTTCTTAAAATACTCCCTTGAAAGAGTGAGAAGGCTATATCAATTCTCTTTGTCATCAGGAAACATCCACATTTTGCATGCTGCTCTCCTGTCAACGTATCATAACTATTGAATCAGACCCCATCTTGATTCTATTAGTCTCTAAGACAATGAAAGAGGCATGACTGCAAATGAGCAGAGAGATGGATTCACACCAAGGCCCCAGTCTGGGGTAAACTATGGCTGTGACAACATTCAAATGCAAGACCATGATCCTCAGAGAGAGACAATGTGACTCATTTTGTTTACAGGTCAACAGAGAACAATTACTGAGCACTGCTGAGCACAGAAGACCAAACAGGGACCAACATTCAGTTACTGACCAAGGCAAACATAACTTGACCCATTGAGACATTACCAACTACAATGATAATTTCTTCTATTCCTACAGATATATTTGATCACAACAAATGTTTCAGCACAAGTATTCTATGATCTGACCATGGGAAAAAGAGCTAGAGCGTAAATGCTGGAAAACCGTGTCCAAACCTTGGTTTGATCCCAGACCCCAGCCAGATGTTAGAATCCAAGGCTTGCTGTAAGCGTGACAGACATTTCTCCTCGGCCATCTTGTGACATTAGACATCATAGGTCACAATGTTATCACCTAACCAATAAACTATTACACTTGTTGCGATGGGACCATATTGAGGCAAATGTTTCTATGAAGGCAAAGTGACACTAATGGATCCGTATAGTGGATGTATATAGATTGATGACATTAAAACCTCAACCCTGTCCTGCTTTCATGATAGACAGAGGTAGAGACGATAATGCAAAGCATAAGGGACTGTAGGTAATTTGTGACCGACCACCTCGATTCGGTCTCAAAATTTGAAATTGTGTTTTTTACGTTGGACAAAAGTAGAGATTCAGAGCTACAAAATGGTATATCATACACTGCAGTTGAGGAACAATGGGAAAGTAATTCTGCTTTAAATGTTAAACTTGTAACCCCACTTTTGAGGAAATGTCCCTTGAATGTTTTGGTATACCTACTGCAGAGCTCTTCTTTGTCTACACCTATTCATCATCGTTCACACCCTTTTAACCTTTAGCCCCACCCATGTCTTTAGGGATTCACAAGCGAGGCCATGTGCTAAACAGAGTGAGTAAGGTATTGTAGTAAAGAACAAAAGATTTCAAGAATAAAAGTGGTGAATGTAGTAGCCTACAATAAGGAAAAACTCCAGGTAACAATACATTATCTAGTCCTTTGCCTATATACTAATCTGACTTTGGAGCAGGTAATGTTATTGTTCACATTACCGTCTCTGGTAAACACACAATATCAAACACAAAGGTGTAATCGGTACAGTGAAATGGTTACTTGTATATTTGCATAGTAGCAATATCAAAATAGAAAGTGTTCAGATAAAAATGTTGTATAAATATTTTATAATTATTAGATGATGCTTACCGAGACACACTTGTCTAAATTGATGGGTCATGTGAAAGAAATGCGATAACCTCCCCACAGCCACATCTAGCAAAGCGGATGGTTCACTACTGTTAGGATTGAACTGGCTATTTGTTTGCATAACCTATATAATATAACAGAGAAGCTATGCTACAATATTAAGTATATAAACTATAGATAAGTCAACTGCTAAAGACAATAACTACAACCGGCAACAGGAAGTGCGTCACGAGGCTGGGACCAGCCTGCAGGCCAACGATAGGATGAGTAAGTTTAAACCATGCTCATCCTCCCTCTGACAGGCCAGCAGTGAGCGGGAACTATCTCTGTCAGAGTATTTAAGGAAGAACAAAGGATGTGTCGTTCTCTTCTCTGTCTGCCCTGCGTGGTGTTACAGTGAGACCGTATATACGAACATCATATTTACCATTCAAGTGTTTGCATTAATTAAAGTACAAAGGAATCAGAAGTTACTCTGTGCTAACTATTTTGGTCTGATGCCAGATTTGAATTGACGCGACCCGACACTATTGTCTAGACATGTACACATGTTTATGAAATACAATAGATGGCCGTATTCACCCCCAGACACACTTGGCTAACTTGATGGGTCATGTAATCTGGCGAAGTGGAGTCTTTTGTTTAGACATGAAGCTAGCTAGGTAAACAATTAATCATAATCCCAACCATACTACTAGCAATACAAACTGATTGTCATAGCTAGCCACCATGCATGAAATGCTGTAGTATGTTTCTGCAGGTAGCTAAAGCTAACCAATTAACGGTGCCAAACTCATTCCGTACAAATTTGCGCAACCGCGACATTCAAACGAGGTTGCAATGAAAACTAATGGGACTGTAGCAACTGTGTTGACATCAAATTCTGGGGTGTGAACTATGTTTCTATTCAAGCGTTGATTGACATGGTAATAGATCTATAGTAGTGGAGAGTTGAAAAAAACGGACTCCTCCGACGCTGTACGTTAAATTGTGACGAGTCATGACATAACGTACAGCACACATAAAGCAACTAATTCTGTCTTACACCCTCTATCCACCAGGTGTAGCACTTCCCTCACCGTTTAAAAACAAGAAAGGGACAGGGTAAGGGGGGGGATACCTAGTCATTTTTTGCATTATCACTGCAAGCTATCATGACTCTCAAAAGCCGCTGTTTACCTCTGAAGATCACTTTAGCACCGCCCTAAAAACCCGATTCAAATTCAACACAAACCTTCAAAAAGGTATGTCATGACACATTATATAAACTCTTCATAGTGTTTTATTTACATTTTAGAGGTGATAAGGTGATAAGTTGGACAGATCAAGTGAAAAAAGCCGTTTCCCCACACGACATCTCACCTTCTCACTATCACGCAGCAGGTTTCGCTTCACCACCCGCCATTTTTAAAAAGACCCGACGGAGCTCATTGCCTTCTTGAATCATGCAGTGTTACGGGTGTGTACGGAGGCGAAGTCAGGTGCAGGAGATCAGAGTGTAGTAAACAGGCGTACTTTAATTCCAGTCAAAAAACGACAGCACATCAAAACATAAACGTGCCCAAAACACGGAACATAACAAAAGTATAGCGCCTGAACAATATCCACATAACAATAAACAATTACACACATGGAGGGAAAATAGAGGACTAAATACATGCAGTTGATTATGGAATGAAAACCAGGTGTGTATGGAACAAGACAAAACAAATGGATATATCAAAAATGGAGTGGCGATGGCTAGAAAGCCGGTGACGTCGATCGCCACCCAAACAAGGAGAGGAGCCGACTTCGGCGGAAGTCGTGACAGTGCTCCCCCTTGACGCGCGGCTCCAGCGGTATGCCGACAACGGCCTCGGGGACGACCCGGAGGGCAAGGCGCAGGGCGATCCGGCCGGCGACGGTGAAACTCCCGCAGCAGTTCGGGGTCCAAAACATCCGCAACCAGGACCCAGCACCTCTCCTCCGGACCGTACCCCTCCCACTCCCCCCTGCCCGAATCGAGGATGGAACGGACGGACGGAGTACGCCAGGGCACCCTCGATGTCCAGAGGGGGCGGAGGGACCTCCCACACCTCAGATTCCTGGAGCGGACCAGCCACCACCGGCCTGAGGAGAGACACATGGAACGAGGGGTTAATACTGTAATCAGAGGGAAGCTGTAATCTGTAACACACCTCGTTCACCCTCCTCAGGACTTTGAATGGCCCCACAAACCGTGGACCCAGCTTCCGGCAGGGCAGGCGGAGGGGCAGGTTTTGGGTCGAGAGCCAGACCCGGTCCCCCGGTGCGAACACCGGGGTCTCACTGCCGTGACGGTCCGCGCTGGTCTTTTGGCGAAGCGTGGCTCGCTGGAGTTGAACATGGGCGGCCTTCCATGTCTCCTCCACGCGCCTGAACCAGTCGTCCACTGCAGGAGCCTCGGTCTGACCCTGATGCCACGGCGCCAGAACCAGCTGGTACACCAATACGCACTGAAAAGGGGAGAGGTTAGTGGAGGAGTGGTGAAGCGAGTTCTGTGCCATCTCGGCCCAGGGCATGAACGCCGCCCACTCCCCTGGCCGGTCCTGGCAATAGGACCGCAGAAACCTGCCCACATCCTGTCCTGATTGACTCTCTCTACATGCCCGTTACTCTCGGGGTGAAAACCTGAGGTAAGGCTGATCGAGACCCCCAGATGTTCCATGAACGCCTTCCAGACTCTCGACGTGAACTGGGGACCCCGATCAGACACTATATCCTCAGGCACCCCGTTGTGCCGGAAGACGTGAGTAAACAGGGCTTCCGCAGTCTGTAGGGCCGTAGGAAGACCGGGCAGAGGGAGGAGACGACAGGACTTAGAGAAACGATCCATAACGACCAGGATCGTAGTGTTTCCCTGTGAAAGAGGTAGATCAGTTAAAAAAAATCCACAGACAGGTGTGACCAAGGTCTTTGTGGAACGGGTAAGGGGTGTAGCTTACCTCTGGGCAGGTGTCTTGGAGCCTTACACTGGGCACACACCGAGCAGGAGGAAACAAACCCTCACGTCCTTTGCCAATGTGGGCCACCAGTACTTCCCAGTCAGACAGCGCACCGTCCGACCAATCCCCGGATGACCAGAGGAGGGTGACGTGTGGGCCCAATAAATCAACTGGTCACGGACAGCAGACGGAACGTACATATGCCTGACAGGACACTGGCGGGGAGCGGGCTCTGTACGCAACGCCTGCTCAATGTCCGCGTCCAGCTCCCACATGACCGGCGCTACCAGGCAAGAGGCTGGGAGTATGGGAGTCGCTCCTCTGTATCATACAGCCGGGACAGTGCGTCTGCCTTCGTATTCTGGGAACCTGGTCTGTAGGATAGGGTAAACACAAAACGGGTAAAAAACATGGCCCACCTTGCCTGACGAGGATTCAGTCTCCTCGCTGCCCGGATGTACTCCAGGTTGCCGTGGTCAGTCCAGATGAGGAAAGGGTGTTTAGCCCCCTCAAGCCAATGTCTCCATGCCTTCAACGCCTTAACCACAGCCAACAGCTCCCGGTCCCCCACATCATAGTTATGCTCCGCTGGGCTGAGCTTCTCCGAGAAGAAAGCACAGGGGCGGAGTTTTGGTGGCGTACCCGAGCGTTGTGAGATCACGGCTCCTATTCCAGCCTCGGACGCGTCCACCTCCACTATGAACGCCAAAGAGGGATCCGGATGGGCCAGCATGGGAGCCAAAGTAAACAGAGCTCTTAGCTTCCCAAAAGCCCTGTCCGCCTCAGCCAACCACTGAAACCGTACGGGACCCCCCTTCGGCAGTGAGGTAATGGGAGCAGTACCTGGCCAAATCCTCAGATAAATCTCCAGTAGTAATTGGCAAACCATAAAAATCACTGCACCTCCTTTACCGTAGTGGGAGTCGGCCAATGACGCACGGCTGCAATGCAGTCACTCTCGATCTCCACCCCTAATTTGGAAATGCAATACCCTAGGAAGGAGACGACCTGCTGAAAGAACAGGCATTTCTCGGCCTTGACGTACAGGTCATGCTCCAACAGTCGTCCAAGGACACATGCTCGGCGTGTGTAGCGGAGTATATCAGAATGTCATCGATATACACCACTACACCCTGCCCATGCAGGTCCCTGAAAATCTCGTCTACAAAGGATTGGAAAACTGATGGAGCATTCATCAACCCGTACGGCATGACTAAGTACTCATTTGCCCTGAGGTGGTACTAAACGCTGTCTTCCACTCGTCTCCCTCCCGGATACACACCAGGTAATACACACTCCTGAGATCCAGTTTCGTGAAGAAGAACGCTCCATGCATTGACTCAATCGCCGTGGCGATAAGAGGTAGCGGGTAACTGTACCTCACCATGATTTGATTGAGATCTCTATAGTCAATGCACGGGCATAGACCTCCATCCTTCTTCTTCACAAAAAAGAAACTCGAGGAGGTGGGTGAAGTGGAGGACCTAATGTACCCCTCACGCAGGGATTCAGAGACATATGTCTCCATAGCCACCGTCTCCGCTTGCGACAGGGGATACACGTGACTCCTGGGAAGCGCAGCGTCTGCCAGGAGATTTATCACACAATCCCCCCGTCGATGGGGTGGTAATTGAGTCGCCTTCTTTTTACAGAAGGCGAGAGCCAAATCGGCATATTCTGGGGGGATGCGCACGGTGGAGACCTGGTCTGGACTTTCCACCGTGGTAGCACCAATGGAAACCCCTACACACCTCCCCGAGGACTATCGCGGCCACCCCGTGAGAACCCTCTGTTGCCAGGAAATAATGGGGTTATGATGAGCTAACCAGGGAAGGCCTAGTACCACGGGAAACGCAGGACAGTCAATGAGGAAGAGACTGATTTTCAACTCGTGACCCCCCTGCGTCTCCATGGCCAGAGAGATGGTGGCTTCCCTGATTAGCCCGGAACCTAATGGTCAACTATCCAGAGCGTGAACCGGGAAAGGTCTAACAACAGGAACAATGGGGATCCCTAAACTAAGGGCTAACGCTCTGTCGATAAAATTCCCAGCTGCGCCTGAATTGACGAGCACCTTATGCTGGGAATGCGGGGGGAAAGAAATCAGGGAAACAAACCGATACAAACAGGTGGTCAACAGAGGACTCTGGATGAGTCTGGTGCAGACTCACCTGGGGTGACGCCAGAGTGCCCTGCCTGTTGCCTCGACTCCCAGAGGAACCGACACGGCACCGACCGGCAGTGTGCCCTCTGCGGCCACAGATGGTGCACATGATGGCTCCTCCTCCAGTCTCCCTACGCGCAGCCCCTCCCAATTCCATGGGCACCGGAGCGGGGGTACTGGAAGATGGCACCGACAGAGCCCACTCTGGACGTCCGCGGGTGACCAGCAGGTTATCCAACCAGATGGACAAATCCACCAGTTGGTCAAAGGAGATGGTGGCATCCCTGCAGGACATATCACGTTGGATGTCCTCGCGCAGGCTGCACCGATAGTGGTCGATGAGGGCCCTGTCGTTCCAGCCTGCTCCGGCGGCCAAGGTCCGGAATTCCAGGGCGCTCCTCGTCCCCTGCCTCAAATGGATTATTGGAGAACCAAAAAAGCTGCTACCGATTAAATCGGCAGATTTTTACACACACACACACACACACACACACACACACACACACACACACACACACACACACACACACACACACACACACACACACACACACGTAATAATGACAATTACAACAATACTGAATGAACACTTATTTTAACTTAATATAATACATCAATAAAATCTATTTAGTCTCAAATAAAAAAATGAAACGTTCAATTTGGTTTAAATAATGCAAAAACAAAGTGTTAGAGAAGAAAGTAAAAGTGCAATATGTGCCATGTAAAAAAGCTAATGTTTAAGTTCCTTGCTCAGAACATGAGAACATATGAAAGCTGGTGGTTCCTTTTAACATGAGTCTTCAATATTCCCAGGTAAGAAGTTTTAGGTTGTAGTTATTAGAAGACTATTTCTCTCTATTCCATTTGTATTTCATATACCTTTGACTATTGAATGTTCTAATAGGTACTTTAGTATTGCCAGCCTAATCTCGGGAGTTGATAGGTTTGAAGTCATAAACAGCACAATGCTTGAAGCTCAGCGAAGAGCTGCTGGCAAATGCAGGAAAGTGCTGTTTGAATGAATGCTTATGAGCCTGCTGCTGCCTACCACTGCTCAGTCAGACTGCTCTATCAAATCATAGACTAATTATAATATAATAACACACAGAAATACGAGCCTTTGGTCATTAATATGGTCAAATCCGGAACCTATCATTTCGAAAACAAAACGTTAATTCTTTCAGTGAAATACGGAACCATTCTGTATTTTATCTAACGGGTGGCATCCCAAAGTCTAAATATTGCTGTTACATTGCACAACCTTCAATGTTATGTCATATTTATGTACAATTCTGGCAAATTAATTACGGTCTTTGTTAGAAAGAAATGGTCTTCACACATTTCGCAACTAGCCAGGCGGCCCAAACTGTTGCATATACCCTGACTCTGCTTACACTGAACGCAAGAGAAGTGACACAATTTCCCTAGTTAAAATAAATTCATGTTAGCAGCCAATATTAACTAAATATGCAGGTTTAAAAATATATACTTGTGTATTGATTTTAAGAAAGGCATTGATGTTTATGGTTAGTGTCACGTCCTGACCAGTATAAGGGTTATTTGTTATTGTAGTTTGGTCAGGACGAGGCAGAGGCTATTTTGTTTATGTGGTTCGGGGTGGTGTTTTATGTAGTAGGGTGTTTGATTTATTATTTCTAGGTTTGTATTTTCTATGTGGTCTCTAGTCTTTTGTATTTCTATGTCTAGTTTATTGGGGTTGGACTCTCAATTGGAGGCAGGTTGCCTCTGATTGAGAGTCCTATATATGGGTATGTGTTTGGTTAAGTGTTTGTGGGAGATTGTTTCTTGTTTTGCCTGTGTGAGCCTGACAAGACTGTTTTGTTGTTTTGGTGTTCTCTTTATTTAAAATAAATATCAAGATGAGCATCCACATTCCTGCTGCGTTTTGGTCCTCTATTCCCGACGACAACCGTTACAGTTAGGTACACATTGGTGCAACGACAATGCTTTTTTCGCGAATGCGCTTGTTAAAGCACCCGTTTGGCGAAGTAGGCTGTGATTCAATGATAAATTAACAGGCACCGCATAGATTATATGCAACGCAAGACAAGCTAGTTAAACTAGTAATATCATCAACCATGTGTAGTTAACTAGTGATTATGCTAAGATTGATTGTTTTTTATAAGATAAGTTTAATGCTAGCTAGCAACTTACCTTGGCTCCTTGCTGCACTCACGTAACCGGTGGTCAGCCTGCAACGCAGTCTCCTTGTGGATTGCAATGTAATCGCCATAATCGGCGTCCAAAAATGACGATTACCGATTGTTATGAAAACTTGAAATCGGCCCTAATTAATAGGTTGACCTCTAGTAGCAACACTTTTTCAGTTCTCCATGGCTAACGTTAAATCTTTCAAAAAATCTGTGGTAGGAAGGATTATCTTCACATACTGAGCAGCTCATGTTATAGACAGAAGCATGCTACATGGCAGAGCAATCCAAACTCATCTCTCGGCATGTCCAGCCCAGCCATTATCTCAGCCAATCATGGCTAGCTGGAAGGTTCCTGCCTTTTTCCGTGGCTAAACCAACAAGGCTCGTAATTTAACTATTGTATTTCTATTTACACATGGCACACAAGTTTGTTATTAAGACACATGAAAGTTCACATAATCCAGAAAGCATTTCTGCCAAAAAACACATTTGTATAAAAATAAAACGATTACATTCAAATGCCTCTCATGTGAAGTAGTGACATACGACAAAAGCCTAGCTTCCTGAAACAGGTCACATTTTTGAGCCCATTGCTGTGTCTTTCAGCTGGGGTCTAACTGATTCTGAATTTAAAAACAAAATTCATCTATGGAAACACACAAAGTGTTTCTGTGGAAACACACAGATTCTTTATGCTTTTTACAAGGGTTTCAGACAAATATGTGCCCTGCAAAAATCACTGTTCAAGTGTAATACAAGCATGCCTGCTTTTGGCTTTTCTTCGTATGTTTGACGCAAATAAATGCAGTGACTTTCCATGTCTTGTTCTAGTCAGATAACCAAACATTGTTCAACATCTTCACAGCTCTACCGTGGCATAGGGCTCCAGCTTATCCTGAGTGCTAATAGAGAACTAACAATAACAATAAAATGCTTTACTGAACATGATTCACACCTAACATAAATATGAGGTGTACAATAGTACTGTGTTGTAAAGTGTAACACACTGTGGTAATGTGGCCATTAACTGCCTTCAGTATATCATCAGTATGCTGTAATGTGTTACATTTGCCACATGGCACTGATTTGCTTGGGTATGAGATTGGACTAAAACAAAATCATAGAATACTACCACTGACAAACATCCAGTCTATCCAGACAAATGTAGAAGAATCTAACTATCGATGTGATGACAAACAGCCCTCACACATTGTGATTTGACCCTGGCAGAGGTGGAAAGGACTTTATAAATATAACCTTTAATTCAATGAGGCTAGTCTTGGACTGTGACCCGGGACTGAAATTCACTGTCCTTATCACCGCTCTCAGTAGTACAATACTGAACCATAAGGACCTCACAGAGCATGTATTCAACTATAGGTCACAGAGGCATCCTCTGGCTGTCTCATCTACATCTGCTACAATGCAGAGATACAACCTGGTTTACCAAATCCACTATGGCATGTAGCTAACTGTTCAGGATACAATGGATTTCCATTTCAAATGAATATTCCCATCGCACTGGAATCACTGTAATTCAATAGAGAACAAAACTACATTGAATTGGAATTGAGTGAAAACGAAAATGACAACCACAATATAACAATGTCATTTCCACTGGGCTATTATGTAAGCTAACTGGCTGGCATATTGGCAAGATAGCAAGCTGACTGAACAAACCAGCATCACCTCAAGCTGTGATGTAAATGTTCCGTCTATCCCTCTGTCTATCAATCCTACTAGAAATCCTAGAGTTCACTGCACATGTTCATTCAATCAATAGCTAGGGGCCTGAATGTTTTCTGGCCAACTCATGACCCAACTATCTATAATAAGGTGTATATACCATTCAGAGCACGTCACTTACCTAGTTCGTTGACCAGTGGTGTCCCGGGGGTCTCCACGCCCCCCATCACCCTCTCTACCGTGTCATGGGTCAGTCTGTGTGTCCTGGCTGCTGCCCTGTACAGGACAGGGTCCATCTCTCCGTTCTGTAGTCCGTTATGAGGGGCCCTTACTGGGGGCACAAACTGTAGTCCCCCCGGAGAAGCCTTGTACGGCATAGCTTTGGTCATCCTGTGTGGAGAGACATGCTTCCCCCCCCCTCCTCCTCCAGCTCCTCCTCCACTCACCTTCTTCTGCTTCAGAGAAGCTCCAGTACCAACCCCCAAACCCATGCCCTCCCTTACCCCTGCCCCAGGATTAACCCCGGCCCCTGGACTAACACTAGTCCTTTTCTTCTTACGTGCCTCTGCTCGTGCTCTCGGGGTGTCTGGGGCTGGAGGACGGGCGGATAGGAGGTGTGGTCCAACACCCCCTGGGGGCCCTCCTGGCCTCCCTAGTCCCCCAGCCGTCCCGGGGGGCAGCTTGGGGGGTTTGGGTTGTTTGTGTTGGGTGTGGAGATGCAGGCCGTCGATGAACTCCTCACAGTGCAGCAGGTGGTGCTCGGGCTCCCAGGTGTCCTCCTTGCTGCCGTAACCCTTCCACCGGATCAGGTACTCCCACTTGCCCTTCTTGTTGCGCCGCTTGTCCATGATCCGCTCCACCTAGAGGGAGAAAATCAAGAAAGAGTCAGTATTTCAAATGACATGATCACAATTCAATGACATTATCCTTGCCTAATAAATACCTATATCAGTTCCTTGGTGATTCATTCAGAAATGTGCACATGATACCATTTCTAATGATTTCAAATCAGATTGAAAAAGTACCACCTGTCACCATGTCATTCTCTAGTAAGCATGTGTAATAGGGATGTAAATAAAGTCTGACTAGGTTAAAGCTCCACTTTGAATCTCTCCTCTTTAATGTTAGCCTAACCAGTCTATCAGTGATTATGTTCTGGAATTGCTGTGCTGATAGGCAAGCTCTCATCATGCGTTAGAGAGAGCTGTTATAGGAGATGTAGGAGAGGAACAATGTAGGAGAGGAACAATGGGAGCAGCACTGTGATCACACAATTACAGATTAAAGGTGGAGCTGACAGACTGAGCATTTTGGCCTAAGAGTAGTTCTATATGAATTCAATCACTTTCTGACTGCCCCCCTTTTGATTTGAACGAAACTTTCCATGCACGTTTGCCCATGGTACAAGTGGTCAGAAAGTGACTTGCTTGACCTAATTGCCAAAACATTCAGGAGATAAAAGGTGCTCAAAGTTAACCCCTTTTGCATACCCAACCTACCATGAGACATCCATGTTTTCATCACTGAAAACAGATAAACAGTTGGGTTTGATATCATTTGAAAGCTTACAAACAGGGTTGTCAAAACTATTTAATCATCACTTATAGAGGTGAAAGCCATGTCGTGCCTATAAACAAGTGAGAAGCGTGACTCCAAACTGCTTTCTGAAAGCAATGGGCACTTTCTCATTCACTCGAGAGATTTCATTGTTTTAGAAACATGAAAAGAAATTGCCGATTATAATGCCTACACTACAGTCTAGTTTGTCCATTGTGTAACAGACAGGGTGTTCTTGACATATTCTCAAATGCACAATAATTAGACTCAGGAGAGGTGGTAATGATGGAGACAATGTTTGGCAGCACTGAACAAGTCCATTACCAACGAGGAAGCGTTCAATGTTCAGCGACTATATCTGGAATACTCAAATCACAAACCTTAAAAGTATAGACTGACACAGACAGACTCAATAAGAACAGCACACACACAAACTGAAAGACCAACAATAGAAGCAATTCCATCCTGGCTCCAACACAGAAGGACTGGCACAGAAACGCAAATGTACTGATAAAGAGTAGATGTCAGCGGAATAGTACACACACACACACACACACTTCCCTGACTAAACAGAAGGATCTCTGAAGGGGAAGAATCTGTTTCAAAGCTGACCAAATCATTTGGTTTTGCCATATAGACACAGTATAAGCTACAAAGAGATCCACAAAGCACTTCTTCCTCAACTCGATATTAACACTACTCAAGCAGGCCAATAGTACCAACTCCAGAGAGCTATGAACGTCAGGGCAGCATATCCCATCTCCATTCCAAAATAGAGTAAAACTTAACATCTCAGACTATTCTATCACAGATAAAGACACACCGTATATTCGAACTTCATGAATAACTTAGACATTATGTGCAAATGTTGTGGACACCTCTTCAAATTAGTGGATTTGGCAATTTCAGCCACACCTGTTCCTGACAGGTGTATAAAACCTATCACACCGCCATGCAATCGCCATAGGGAAACATTGCACAGCCATGCAATCCATAGACTAACATTGGCAGAAGAATGGCCTTGCTGTAAAGCTCAGTGACTTTCAATGTGGCACCGTCATAGGATACCACCTTTCCCAACAAGTCAGTTCGTCAAATTTCTACCCTCTAGAGCTGCCCCGGTCAACTGTAAGTGCTGTTATTGTGAAGTGAAAACGTTTAAGAGCAACAACGGCTCAGACGTAAAGTGGTAGGCCACACAAGCTCACAGAATAGGACTGGCGAGTGCTGGAGCGCACAGCGCGCAAAAATCGTCTGTCCTCAGTTGCAACACTCACTACCAAGTTCCAAACTGCCTCTGGAACCAATGTCAGCACAAGAACTGTTCGTCGGGATCTTCATGAAATGGGTTTCCATGGCCGAGCAGCCCACACAAGCCTAAGATCACCACCGCAATGCCAAGTGTCGGCTGGAGTGGTGTAAAGCTCGCCGCCATTGGACTCTGAGGCAGTGGAAACGCGTTCTCTGGAGTGATAAATCACTCTTCCCCATCTGGCAGTCCCGATGGACGAATCTGGGTTTGCTGATGCCAGGAGAACGCTACCTGCCCCAATGCATAGTGCCAACTGTAAAGTTTGGTGGAGGAGGAATAATGGTCTGGGGCTGTTTTTCATGGTTTGGGCTAGGCCCCTTAGTTCCAGTGAAGGGAAATCTTAACGCTACAGCATACAATGGCATTCTAGACGATTTTTTGCCTCCAACTTTGTTTGGAGAAGGCCT
Source organism: Salmo trutta (assembly GCF_901001165.1). Taxonomy (NCBI): domain Eukaryota; kingdom Metazoa; phylum Chordata; class Actinopteri; order Salmoniformes; family Salmonidae; genus Salmo; species Salmo trutta. The sequence goes on from NC_042968.1 coordinate 21,925,515, forward strand.
TTTCCTGTTTCAGCATGACAATGCCCACGTGCACAAAGCGAGGTCCATACAGAAATGGTTACTCGAGATCAGTGTGGAAGAACTTGACTGGCCTGCACAGAGCCCTGACCTCAACCCCATCAAACACCTTTGGGATGAATTGAAATCTGACTGCGAGTCAGGCCTAATCGCCCAACATCAGTGCCCGACCTCACTAATGCTCGTGGCTGAATGGAAGCAAGTCCCCGCAGCAATGTTTCAACATCTAGTGGAAAGCCTTCCCAGAAGAGTTGAGGCTGTTATAGCAGCAAAAGAAGGGACCAACTCCATATTAATGCCCATGATTCTGGAATGAGATGTCCAAAGAGCAGGTGTCCACATACTTTTGGTCATGTAGTGTATGTCTCTCGGCTTCCGGGGAGAATTGATTCTTAAAAGTACATTTGTAACGTCCTGCTGGTGGGAGATACAGTAGGACCCAGTCCACTGTGGGAAGGAGATAAGAACCCATAGGCTGACATGTAGGCTGCTATCATGGAGAACCCTTAAACATGACTGTGGATATTCATGGTCACACACACACACACACACACACACACATTGAGCATGACATTTGACAGAGCCATTATGAATGACCACAGAATACAAATAGTCAAGGGGGAGCTTTCTCCATTCTACACACAGACACCCAGATGCATAATAAAGGTTATGTTCTCTGGGTCATGACCCTTTTAGTGGTCTATATTATTCTGTATAACATTCTGTTTTCGGAGTATGTTCATGTGTGTGTGTGTGTGTGTGTAGATGTGCGTGTGGTACATGTGTTCTTCTGTTTGCCTGTTGCATGTCCACCCCCAGAGACCAAGCAAACAGAAACAAGCCTAATTGGTTGGCAGCAGCTCTCTCACGCCCTCCACCACATCATCTCAGGAGGGACCTTCCCCCTTGATCTCCTGTTCTCATGGAGGCAGTTGACAATGGCACTGGAGAAACTAGCAGGAGACCTTGATGCTTCAGGGACCTCACTGAGGTTCTCTGTAGACATTCATGCTTTCTTCCAATAACCATCATTACATGCTGCAGAAAAGCAATAATAGGCTCATTCAATCTTTATTATCACATTTAGGAAGCCACACACTGTAGAACTCAAGTGTGTTAACAGATAACTATCTATGGTGTCCTCTTCAATAATCTATGATGGCCTCTTTGTTTGCAAATGAATATGAATATACAGCTATTAACGTGAACTGTTGACCTAGGTTGTTCTCTGACAGTACAACATTAAAGATAGAAACCAAATTAGTATTGGAAACGGGGCGTTTTATTGAGAACAGAGTCTGTTTTATACTGTAATCCATTTCTTGATCCAGACCTCCATTCATCACACAACCTCACATCTTGCCAAGCGTTGTTTTTGTTCAGCAGTTAACCTTGTACCAGATGGAAGTGCCCTGACATTTAGCCCCAGCATTTCCTTGGTGTTTAGTGGTCTCATACACAATGCTGCGGATGACAAGCTGTGGGAAGACAAGCAGACTCCCACACTAAAGAGCATGCAGACATCAGTCTGGCTACTATACTTTACCCTCCCCACTAGCTATGTAGCTGCCTGTCTCCAGTTCAAATGCTTTTCTCCTTTCCTTTAGAAAACATCCTCCCACCCACATGACTTCAATGGAGCTTGACTTAGACCTCGCATCGAAGCTGGGAGGGGCAGCGTGTGTGTGTGTGTGTGTACAGAGGAGAGTTTAATGAAATGCCTTTTTAAAAGAAAAAAGGAGTAACAAAAAGTAGTGATTTGCTCCCACACAGGAGAGAGCGAGCAGCGCAGAGCTCCACACATCTCTGTGTAATACACACACACACACACACACACACACAGCAAGCCGGAATGGTCGTCTGCCTCCCAGCAAGCCCATTAACACATAGTAGGACACTGAGCCCAAATGGCCATCTGCCCATTACCAGACAGTGATGGGATGAGCAACAGGGACATGAATACAGAGCCGCTCCACATTGATACTATATTGGCCTGTGTATAAAAATATGTATATGTGTATAGAAAGTATTCAGACCCCTTCACTTTTTCCACAATTTGTTACGTTACAGCCTTATTCTAAAATATATTAGAACATTTCACTCCCCCTCAATCTACACACAATACCCCATAATGACGAAGAAAACGTTTTTTTTTAAATGTTTGCAAATGTATTAAAAATAAAAACTGAAATATGACATTGACATAAGTATTCAGACCCTTTACTCAGTACTTTGTTGAAGCACCTTTGGCAGCGATTACAGCCTCGATTCTTGGGTATGATGCTACAAGCCTGGCACACCTGTATTTGAGAAGTTTCTCCCATTCTTCTATGCAGATCTTCTCAAGCTTTGCAGAACTATTTTCAGGTCTCTCCAGAGATGTTCGATCAGGTTCAAGTCTGGGCTCTGGCTGGGTCACTCAAGGACATTCAGAGACTTGCCACTCCTGCATTGTCTTGGCTGTGTGCTTTTGGTTGTTGTTCTGTTGGAAGGTGAACCTTCAACCCAGTCTGAGGTCCTGAGCGCTCTGGAGCAGGTTTTCATCAAGGATCTCTCTGTACTTTGCGCAGTTCATCTTTCCCTCGATCCTGACTAGTCTCCCAGTCCCTGCCGCTGAAAAACATCCCCACAGCATGATGCTGCCATCACAATGCTTCACCGTAGGGATGGTATTGGCCAGGTGATGAGCGGTGCCTGGTTTCCTCCAGATGTGACGCTTGGCATTCAGGCCAAAGAGTTCAATCTTGGTTTCATCAGACCAGAGAATCTTGTTTCTCATGGTCATAAAGTCCTTTAGGTGGCTTTTGGCAAATTCCAAGCGGACTGTCATTTGCCTTTTACTGAGGAGTGCCACTCTACCATAAAGGCCTGATTGGTGGAGAGCTGCACAGATGGTTGTCCTTCTGGAAGGCTCTCCCATCTCCAGGAGCTCTGGACACAATTCTGTCTCGGAGATCTACGGACAATTCCTTCGACCTCATGGCTTGTTTTTCTGCTCTGACATGCACTGTCAACTGTGAGACCTTATATAGACAGGTGTGTGCCTTTCCAAATCATGTCCAATCAATTGAATTTACCACAGATGGACTCCAATCAAGTTGTAGAAACATCTCAAGGATGATTGATGGAAACAGGATGCACCTGAGCTCAATTTCGAGTCTTATAGCAAAGGATCTGAATGCTTATGTAAATAAGGTATGCGTTTTTTATTTTTAATACATTTGCAAAAATGTCTAAAAACCTGTTTTCGCTTTGTCATTCTGGGAATTTGTGTATCGATTGATGAGGATTTTTTTCTATTTATTCCATTTTAGAATAAGGCTGTAATGTAACAAAATGTGGAAAAAGTCAAGGGTTCTGAATACTTTCCACTGTATCATACTGAGCCTGAATGGTGTGTATCCAGCTTGCTCATTACCAGAGAGAGGAGATATATTAAAGAGACTTGTGATGTGGAGAGTCTTCACCTCATCCCCGGAGCCAGCTGCTTCTTACAGCGCCATGGTGGCCCTGGCTAGTCTGCTCCTTCTGACAATGACCACCTCCAAGGGGGACAATCAGCAGGGGGCAGACGTTCAATCTCAGTAGCGCACACACACACACACACACACACAGTTGGGCTGGTGTGATGAGACCGTAACATCCTCTTTCTCACTCTGACATAAGGTCCATTGTTAGTGGCCGGACCTGACATGTCACCCTGCTGGGTTCTTACTTCCAAATTGATTATTTCTGTATGACTGTTCACCAACTATTCAACAGGAGTCACAAGCCAAGAAACACTGATTACGTGCACATTTGCAGACAAGTGGACATAAACACTAGAAACAAAAAAGAAACACACAACTTCTATTTCCTTTGCATTCCAACTAGGCTATCAGGAGAATGTTTCATGTTAAAGGCTTTAGGTGTGGATGTGGAGCTGTTGAGCTCCAGCAGTGAGGAATGCTCCTGCCACCCGAGGTGCCTACTCATTAGTATGACTTAACAACCTAAGATGGGCGAGCAGCAGGGGTGTCATGAAGAGACGATTATGATGCTTACCGCCCTGCACACTGTCACACTAACCAGATCAAAGCCGACTTCAGAGAGAGAAAACACTCTCCTTCCTCAGGTTAAGTAAAACAGACAAGGGGAGTGGGTTGGAGAGGGGTTCAACAACACACAATACATGACTATGAGCTGGCAGGGAATCAGTGGAGGTGGAGATGCCTATCCTGAGCATCCAGTTCACAGTACCCAGAGCCTGGGTATAGCAGGAACACACGGAGGTCTGCCAGGGCTGAGTACTGCAGTTTAAACGCTGTCAAAGGGGTTCATTTAGTCCTTCTAAATTAAAATGGACATTTCTGTTTGTTGGTAGTGAACACAGAATTCATGAAAGAAGCCAAATCTTAATTCAAGCAATGGTCAAAGAACACATTGTGAGTATACTGTCTCTGAGACAGCTTCAGTGTATTTGGCGACCCATTAAGTGCTGTGTATCTCCCATGCAGTGCATAGTTTATTGCCCTCATGGCCCACATGTTTCCCCCCTGCGAGGTCAACCCGTTTCCTCCAGTCTCTCTCTACCGCTCCCAATGGCCAGTTACAACTACTTTTGTTTTGAACAAGAACAATTGTGCTGATAAAGGCTGCATGTTGATGGTTAACAACTTGATTACTTTATGAATTTTGAATGAATAGAATAATGAACTGATGATTATTTCAGCTGCATCTTGACAGCTCATCATGGACCGCAAGGCTCTCCAGAGGGTGGTGCGGTCTGCACAACGCATCACCAGGGTCAAACTACCTGCCCTCCAGGACACCTACACCACCCGATGTCACAGGAAGGCCAAAAAGATCATCAAGGACAACAACCACCTGAGCCACTGCCTGTTCACCCCACTATCATCCAGAAGGCGAGGTCAGTACAGGTGCATCAAAGCTGGGACCGAGAGACTGAAAAACAGCTTCTATCTCAAGGCCATCAGACTGCTAAACAGCAATCACTAACTCAGAGAGGATGCTGCCTACATTGAGACCCAATCACTGGCCACATTAATAAATGGATCATCAGTCATTTTAAACAATGCCACTTTAACATTGCTTACATATCTTACATTACTCATATCACATGTATATACTGTATTTTATACCATCTACTGCACCTTGCCTATGCCGCTTGGCCCTCGCTCATTCATATATTTATATGTGCATATTCTCATTCACCCCTTTAGATGTGTGTTTATTAGGTAGTTGTTGGAATACTTAGATATTACTGCACTGTCGGAATTAGAAGCACAAGCATTTCGCTACACTCGCATTAACATCTGCTAACCATGTGTATGTGACCAATACAATTTGATCTTGAGCAATATTTAAATCACTTGTTGACTAATCAAAAGGTTCTAATTTAGCTCCCTCCATGACCACTTTCATGACATTTTCTGGAGGCGTACAAATGTGATTTATTTCTATAACAGAATATTCATATTTCCCTATATCATATCATGCATTTCTTGAAAACATAACACAAACTCCTAAATATAGCCTATCCATTGCTAATCCATAGGATTACTGCTGCTCAGTCACACAGCAGAGGGTTTATCAGAACTGCAGGTGTTCTGAGACATTGGAGCTTGGGGCATCTAGTGTAGGTGGCCACTTGAATAGACCAGACCATCTCAATCAATATGAGATAAGGAGAGGGAGAACATAAAATGAGTGTGTGTGTGTGAGTGAGTGAGAGAGAAAGAGAGTGTGTGTGGGGGGGGCAGAGAGAAGCAGAAAGAGAAGCAGGGAAAGAGAGATGCAAAGACAGATTAATGTTTGAGTGATGGTGCATAAGAAAGTAGCATAATTGTACAATCATAGGCCTATCATATTTCAAAGATATTCCTCTGAAAATTTCAAAGTTAAGTTGAGACATGATCTTGAAATATCAATAATTCTGAGCTCTTCAATGTTCCACATTTGATTCAGATCATTTGATTCAACTTGCATGTCATTTAACTGGGTGTATAGGCCTAGATGTTGCAGTTCCTAATTGGAAAGTAAAAACTATAGTTCAAATTCCTCTTCTGCAAATCATAGCTTCTTAATTCTTCTAAACTAAGTGTATCATAGTCCTACAGTTTGTTAGGTAGCCTAAACACACCTTCACATGTAACACACTTACAGCCCACATTTCCTGAATACACTACTGGAGTCATACAGAAGGACACTATTTATAGTGAAGTCTTCCTCTCGCACTTGTATTACCACGTGCTTGAACCAGTTCAGCCCACCTCACTTACTGGAATACACAGATCTATGTGCAAAAAAAGGCATGTCCAGAAAGAACATGTGCTAACTGGCAATTTCAATAAGTGATTGTCATCGTTTTGACCATCAGAAATTGCATTTACGTTGTAGCCAATTAATATGCCATATGAAATGTGACCTGGGCTTGTTAGGTTATATAGAGCAACAGACCTCCCATCATTTAAGTGCATTTGTCATTACTAAATCTTTTTTTTAAGGTCAACCTTTTACGGTGCAACGATTAAAATGATTGAATATGGATTCAGACACCTGAAGAGGAGTATTTGGTGGAAAGTGGACAGGCACATTTCCAACTATGTCAGCAAACACAGGAAATGTAGGCTTTATGACAATGTTATTCCTAATGACTAAAAATTACTTGTTAATACTAATGGTTCAGTTGGTAGAGCATGGCGGTTGCTACACCAGGGTTGTGGGTTCGATTCCCAAGGGGGGCCAGTATGAAAATGTATACACTCACTCCTGTAAGTCGCTCTGGATAAGAGTGTCTGCTAAATGACTCAAATGTAAATGTAATGAATAAGAATTATAAATCAATCACTACAGCCTAAGGAAAACAGTCAGACAGGGATCATTTCAGAAGCCATTTAAACAGTCTGAACCATTTCTCAAAGCAATAGTGAAACAATGTAACAGAGAATTCCTAGCCAATAAATCAGAGGAAAGCACACATTTGAGTTATGACAACAAACAGCAGGAAATAGCTCACAGCTGAAAACAAGCACTAATGTCAACCTGGTCAACAGTTGATGGTGACATGCCACACAATAGGTCAATGCAAGTCAACTTATTTACCTATCTGGTGATGATCAGGCAATACAACTAGTTTGTGACCTTGTAGTGCAACTGGTATAGGCCACCAGTGAAAAGAAACCAAAACATGGTAGCATGGCATCACTCCTCCAATAAAGAAGAATTGGAGTCAGCAACATTGTCAACAATAGGCCTACAATAAGCACAAGACAACCATGGAAGACTGACCAAGTTCTTGGCAGCAATAAATCCAATCCATCACCATAAAAGTCATGCCATCCCATTGGGCCAAAACTTGTTGAATCAACGTTGTTTCCACATCATTTCAACCCCCCAAAAAGCAATGTGATGACGTTGAATCAACGTGGAAAACTGATTGGATTTGCAAAAAGTCATCAACTTAAGGGCATCGTTTTTTAGCACAACTTTTAACCTAAATCCAACAAAAAAGGCACCATGTCATTGATTTCCCGTTGATTTCACGTTAGTTGAAAACTCAACCAAATGTAGGCCTAAATCAAAACTAGACGTTGAACTGACGTGTGTGCCCAGTGGGATGTGCGCGTAATCATCGAAACCTTCTAGGCTATTCCATCCATCCATTCATCCATCCATCACCCAACATTTGGCAAACTTTTCGCCCCGGAATTGTTGAGGCGCACATTCTGGCACGCCAAATGCATCATGTAGTTAAACCACAATAACTCCATCGAAGCTTCTCCACTACATTGTTGTCACCTCCACTAAATGTTTGCTCGGCTAATAATACATTGCCTATCCTCTGGCATGCGCACCTTCCTAACCATCACCCGTCTGGGGCAATTTAACGTGTCCGTTTCTTGCTCCTGTCACTTTATCATGACTTTCAACTCGCGCGACCGACAGGGAGTTTATATTTTATGATCTTATCGCGAACTCTAACACTCACAACTCTATACAATTCACCCGATACAAAAGTCGCCGAGGCACATCGAAAAAAGACGAGCCTCATCTTCTCGAGAGGGTTGGTTAGTTTCGCCTGTCAAATGGTTTAGGACTTCGTTTTTTCTCCATTAACGAGGACCTCCCCTTACTTCCTAATTCCAGTATTCGTCAATATTACAGAGTATTTCGCTTAGACATGGTTTCACAGTACCTCGTAAAGGTCTCCCGAAGCCATCCTGTGGTGCGGACTTCGGCGGCGCGGCGTTCTTCCTTGCCTTGTTGGCTTTTTTGGATCCTATTCGCTCGGTGTTTTGACGAAAGCCCTGATAGACGGGTATTAGCGAACAGCCTTGTTATTCTGAGCCAGCCGCAGTAGCAGATCATCAGACAGTGTCAATCGAGCCCGGCGCTCTGCGATGGATCGCTCTTCACTTAAAACAAACAACCAGGGGGAGATTGGGGCGGTGCTGTTTATTCAGTGCGGAGTGGATGACTGAAATTAGTCAACGTATGAACGTAATCATGTGTGAAATGCGCTCCAGTCCCCTGCGCTGTAGAGGTAGCCCAATCTCCATGAACCAAATGGATGATGAATATACGTCTTCCGTTGAGGGACACCGAATGATGAGTCCAATTTGCTTTCCTTTCCTGTCTGTCCAGTTGAATTGAGACGATCATTTGAAGAACTAATTGGTTTTATAATCTATTTCACCTAGCACATTTGTTATTGTGAGTAATGCGATGTAGTACATTTGATTAGAGAACTGTCATTGCTCATTATAGTAGACATATTGCCCTCTTCCATTTTACTGCAATTTTTCACATTCAATGTTAAAATGCCACGATGACCCTGACACTCACTGTAATGAATGTTCTCCATGTAATAACATAGTTGTTAACATTTATTTACCCTAAATGAGATAGGCCTACTTTTCCAATAATGAATGGGTTACATTTACTCATTAGGTGTAAATGAAATGCAGAATAAAATAGGCCTGCTCCTCTGTGTTTAAATGAAATGCTTAATAAAATAGGCCTGCTCCTCTGAATACCTTCGTGTTTAAATGAAATGCTTAATAAAATAGGCCTGCTCCTCTGAATACCTTCGTGTTTAAATGAAATGCTTAATAAAATAGGCCTGCTCCTCTGAATACCTTCGTGTTTAAACGAAATGCTTAATAAAATAGGCCTGCTCCTCTGAATACCTTCGTGTTTAAATGAAATGCTTAATAAAATAGGCCTGCTCCTCTGAATAGCTTCGTGTTTAAATGAAATGCTTAATAAAATAGGCCTGCTCCTCTGAATACCTTCGTGTTTAAATGAAATGCTTAATAAAATAGGCCTGCTGCTCTGAATACCTTCGTGTTTAAATGAAATGCTTAATAAAATAGGCCTGCTCCTCTGAATACCTTCGTGTTTAAATGAAATGCGTAATAAAATAGGCCTGCTCCTCTGAATACCTTCGTGTTTAAATGAAATGCTTAATAAAATAGGCCTGCTCCTCTGAATACCTTCGTGTTTAAATGAAATGCTTAATAAAATAGGCCTGCTCCTCTGAATACCTTCGTGTTTAAATGAAATGCTTAATAAAATAGGCCTGCTCCTCTGAATACCTTCGTGTTTAAATGAAATGCTTAATAAAATAGGCCTGCTCCTCTGAATACCTTCGTGTTTAAATGAAATGCTTAATAAAATAGGCCTGCTCCTCTGAATACCTTCGTGTTTAAATGAAATGCTTAATAAAATAGGCCTGCTCCTCTGAATACCTTCGTGTTTAAATGAAATGCTTAATAAAATAGGCCTGCTCCTCTGAATACCTTCGTGTTTAAATGAAATGCTTAATAAAAAGGCCTGCTCCTCTGAATACCTTCGTGTTTAAATGAAATGCTTAATAAAATAGGCCTGCTCCTCTGAATACCTTCGTGTTTAAATGAAATGCTTAATAAAATAGGCCTGCTCCTCTGAATACCTTCGTGTTTTAGTTGGTGGCTAAACTCAACTGGTTATTCATTTAATTAAGAATACGATTAGCACTGCTTTTTCAATACTGAGATAGTGTGGACTCACATTTTTTAAATGTATTTTTAAACATTATCCTGCAGAACCTGTTGCATTCCACATCCAGGGTTGCCCAGCTTGATAAATGGGCAATAACCACAATGCAGTGCAAAGAAGACTGAAGACAGTGATAAGCAACAGTATGGTACTTTCAACAGTTGTGTATGTCACATCAGACAATTATTGACAGTTTACAGTTTAGTGGAAAGTGTATGAGGGAAATAGATAGATCATTTTGATATTATTGCTCTATATTGATTGTAATCCGAGAGCCCTTTAGGTACTCCTTACATACTTGGTGTCCTGTGATACCCATTTACTTGGCTGTGGTTTGCTTTCACATTAAACTCTTATTAAACGCTCAACACACATTTACCCCCTACTCACCAGATATTTAGAGATACTTGGTTTCTCTCCACAGAGACATACAGTAGGGGTTATTTGTGTTCCAGTAAGGCTATGTGTGTGTGTGTGTGTGTGTGTGTGTGTGTGTGTGTGTGTGTGTGTGTGTGTGTGTGTGTGTGTGTGTGTGTGTGTGTGTGTGTGTGTGTGTGTGTGTGGCTAACCACAAACCACACCCTTCAACCCCACCCCCAACAACGGCCTCTAAGCCAACAGAGCAGCACGGGTGATGTGAAATTAGGGCTTGTGGAACTTCCTGTGACCCCATTTACTGTCCCCTGTCTGCGTCTCTCTCTCCTACTGCAGTTCATACAGCCTCATTCTGAATCATGGGTTTTCCCTGGCCATTTAATGACAGGCAAAATAAACCCTGGAGTTTCCTCAATGTTGTCAGAGGTTGACACCATTTATAACTGTATAACAAACCCTCTCTTGGAGTATGAAACAGGTGCTGAACATTTGTGAGAATGATTTGTAGGGATGTTACTGGCATGTTAAAACATTGACCTCAGACACGTTTTGCCTTTAAAATCAGGGACATCTCTGGCAGTAAGGGAATGAGGAAATGACAGAGGAGGAGGTGTAGTCTGAGTAGATTCCAGTTTGCTGTATGAGATCCCAAACCGTTTGGACTGTTTAGCCGGAGGTGCACCAACACCAAGTCTATCATATACTTCCAGCGGCTCTGCATTTCATTGTATTTGGCAAAACTGAGAGAGGGAGAGAGAAGAATAAGAAATTACATCCCTTAAAAAGTTGAATTCTCTGTATTTCTAGTTGTGAAACCACTATACATTATTGGTATGATGGACACAAACGTCTCCCATCTACAAAACTGCTGTAGGCCTGTCATGTACAGTACTACTAAGATATAGTGGGGTTATAACTTATACGTGCTCCTGATGAGGGCTACAATGCCTTATGACTGCATAATAACCCATCGTAGCTGTTGACCTTAAGTAACATGTTACTGCTGCTTTGGCAAACGCCCATGTTTAGCCATGACTATTTACAGACCATGACAACACAATTATCAGGCACAACGGAAGGTGTGCCCTTTTGAACACATGATGTCATCTCTCTGTTTGCACTTTCACCTCATACCTTACTCCCAAATCATTTGTCACAGAGAGCAAAAAGGAGGAAGGGACAGAACTGAAATGACTCCACTCTACTTTGTACATCTAGCAGTGAATGTAAGCCTCTGTGTCCTACCTTCTATATGTTACCAGACAAACCCAGCAGGAAAGTAGTGGGTGTGTGTGTGGTTTGTGATCATTTCTAAATGTCATACATGCAAGTGTTTGTCTAATAAAAAATCAACCAGTGTGAATCCCACAGCAATGGTCATTTTCCATAGTCTATTTAGATTTTAAAAACCCATTTACACTTAATCTATTCTAGAAAATCTGTATTTGTATCTTTTGCCATCAAGCCTTTAAAGTCAGGGTGCTTATGTGGCTTGCTTCTTTGACAGAGCGAGGTTTTAACTATGTCTTTTGCCTCTGAGGTGTTCATACAATCAAAACATCTGCTAAAAAAACCTCTATCTATCTCAATTAATACCCCTGTAGTTTACACATCAAGGTTCAGCCTGTCTTTTACAGTCCTTGAAGCCATTATAAACCAATAGTATTTTGTATTTGAGCCACAGAGTCCTCACAGACATATTTTACCTCATATCAGTTGGGAGTGATTACTCATTATTTGGCGATATTTAAGAGATTGTCTTTCTCAAACAATCTGTCCTCCCAACAGACTTCACTCAGGTAATTGTTTGATTTGTCTTTTATCAACAATGTCAGGCAGTTTCTAAAGTCCACTGTTGTTCCATTGCATCAGAAAGATGGTGTCACCTCTACGCAACACATTTATCAGAACTATCATATATTGTTGTTGATGCCTTTCATAAACAACTGATGTGTGCATAACACTTGCCCAGAGCAGTAAACATATGGCACATGATACAGTTGAAGTCAGAAGTTTGCATACACTTAGGTTGGAGTCATTAAAACAAGTTTTTCAACAACTCCACAAATTTCTTGTTAAGAAATAGTGTTTTGAACAATGATGTTAACCTTTCTGGTTATAACCTTTTTCGGCAAGACAGATCTTCCAAAGGTGGTGGAGTGCCAATCTTTACCAAGGAACACCTTCAGTGCTCGGTTGTCTCCACCAAGTCTTTCCCCGAACAATTTATTTTCTGGTTTTAAGCATTACAATTTCAAATAGCTCTTGGTTGACTATTGCTGGGTGTTATCATCCACCATCAACTACAGTATCCGTGGGGTTACGTTGCACTTCCTAAGGCTTCCATTGGCTGTCTAAAGCCTTCAGAAAGTGGTTTGAGCATTCTCCTGTCACTCGGCAGATAATAGGAGCTCAGTTCCTGAGTGGACTGCCTGGCAACAAAGGGATTGGATATGCGCGGTCACGCGATGCGCGGTCACGCGATGCGCGGTCACGCGATGCGCAGTTCCTTCTTTTTCTTCTTGAATGAATATGCTATTGTCTGGTTGGAATATTATCGCAATTTTACGTTAAAAATACCATAAAGATTGATTTTAAACAGCGTTTGACATGCTTCTAAGTACGGTAATGGAACATTTTGACTTTTCGTCTCTGGTTCCACTCTCGCGCGTTATGCCTTTGGATAAGTGATCTGTACGCATAAACAAAACGGAGGTATTTGTACATAAATATGGATTATTTGGAACAAAAACAACATTTCTTGTGGAAGTAGCAGTCCTGGGAGTGCATTCTGACGAAGATCAGCAAAGGTAAGAGAATATTTCTAATACTAATTCTGAGTATAGGTTGCCCCGAACTTGGCGTGTGTCTGTATAGCTCTCTGTGATGGCTGAGCTATGTACTCAGAATATTGAAAAATGTGCTTTCTCCGTAAAGCTATTTTAAAACCTGACAAAGCGGTTGCATCCAGGAGTAGTCTATCTATAATTCTTTAAATAATTGTTATATATTTTATCAATGTTTATGATGAGAATTTTTGTAAATTGATGTGCACATTCACCGGAGGGTTTGGTGGGAATACATTTTCTGATCAACACGCTCCAATGTAAAATGCTGTTTTTGGATATAAATATGAACTTTATCGAACAAAACATACATGTATTGTGTAGCATAATGTCCTAGGAGTGTCATCTGATGAAGATCGTCAAAGGTTAGTGCTTCATTTAGCTGTGTTTTGGGTTTTATTGACACATGTCCTTGCTTGGAAAATGGCTGTGTGGTTATATTTGTCTATGTACTCTCCTAACATAATCTAATGTTTTGCTTTCGCTGTAAAGCCTTTTTGAAATCGGACAATGTGGTTACATCAAGGAGAAGTGTATCTTTAAAATGGTGTAAAATAGTTGTATGTTTGAGAAAGTTGAATTATGACATTTTGTTGTTTTTTAATTTGCCGCCCTGATATTTCACTGGCTGTGTCCCGCAGGTGGGACGCTAGAGTCCCACGTAGCCCATAGAAGTTAACAATCTATAGTTTTGGCAAGTCGGTTAAGACATCTACTTTGTGCGTGACACAAGTAATTTTTCCAACAATTGTTTACAGACAGATTATTTCACTTATAATTCACTGTATCACAATTTCAGTGGGTCAGAAGTTTACATACACTAAGTTGACTGTGCCTTTAAACAGCTTGGAAAATTGCAGAAAATTATGTCATGGCTTTAGAAGCTTCTGATAGGCTAATTTACATTGTTTGAGTCAATTGGAGATGTACCTGTGGATGTATTTCAAGGCCTACCTTCAAACTCAGTGCCTCTTTGCTTGACATCATGGGAAAATCAAAAGAAACAAGTCTGGTTGATCCTTGGGAGCAATTTCCAAATACCTGAAGGTACCACACTCATCTGTAAAAACAATAGTATGCAAGTATAAACACCATGGGACCACACAGCCGTCATACCGCTCATGAAGGAGACGCGTTCTGTCTCCTAGAGATGAATGTACTTTGGTGCGAAAAGTGCAAATCAATCCCAGAACAACAGCAAAGGACCTTGTGAAGATGCTGGAGGAAACAGGTACAAAAGTATCTATATCCACAGTAAAACGAGTCCTATATCGACATAACCTGAAAGGCCACTCAGCAAGGAAGAAGCCACTGCTCCAAAACCGCCATAAAAAAATCCAGACTACGGTTTGCAACTGCACATGTTGACAAAGATCCTACTTTTTGGAGAAATGTCCTCTGGTCTGATGAAACAAAAATAGAATTGTTTGGCCAAAATGACCATCGTTATGTTTGGAGGAAAAAGGGGAGGCTTGCAAGCCGAAGAACACCATCAAAACCGTGAAGCACGGGGGTGGCAGCATCATGTTGTGGGGGTGCTTTGCTGCAGGAGGGACTGGTGCACTTCACAAAATAGATGGCATCATAAGGAGGAAAATGATGTGGATGTATTGAAGCAACATCTCAAGACATCAGTCAGGAAGTTAAAGCTTGGTCGCAAATGGGTCTTCCAAATGGACAACGACCAAAAGCATACTCCAAAGTTGTGGCAAAATGGCTTAAGGACATCAAAGTCAAGGTATTGGAGTGGCCATCACAAAGCCCTGACCTCAATCCCATAGAACATTTGTGGGCAGAACTGAAAAAGCATGTGCGAGCAAGGAGGCCTACAAACCTGACTCAGTTACACCAGCTCTGTCAGGAGGAATGGGCCAAAATTCACCCAACTTATTGTGGGAAGCTTGTGGAAGGCTACCCGAAACGTTTCACCCAAGTTAAACAATTTAAAGGCAATGCTACCAAATACTAACTGAGTGTATGTAAACTTCTGACCCACTGGGAATGTGATGAAATGTGAAACATTCTGACATTTCACATTCTTAAAATAAAGTGATGATCCTAACTGACCTAAGACAGGGATTTTTTACTAGGATTAAATGTCAGGAATTGTGAAAAACTGAGTTTAAATGTATTTGGCTAAGGTGTATGTAAACTTCCGACTTCAACTGTACATATCTCAGAATAATCTGAAGTCACTCAGAGGCTGAACTGTGTAATGGCACACCTGTTATCCTGTGACACAGTACCTGAGGTGTTTGAGAAAGGTACACCGCATAGAACCTTGAGAGGGTTTGGAGGGCTTATTGGGATAGTGTGTGTGTGTGTGTGTGCGCGTGCGTGCGTGCGTGAGAAGGCATCAACAATGAACAGTGTATGATATCCTATCAACCCTATAGGCCAGAAGATGATTGGGCAGAATCGCAACATTGACCTCCAATCACACGAACTACGAGAATGTCCCCTCTACTTTTATTACACCCAGTTCCAGGCTCTTCAACCAAGGCAGAGAGGCAGGGGGTATGCACCATTCCATCCCTGATACCTCAGTTCTGAAGCAGGGGACAGGGCTGGCCCTAGCCTTTTGGGGGTCCTAAGCAAAGTTTAGTTCGGGGCCCCCCACTGACAGCTGTTCTGAACATGCACACATTTGCGACAAGAAGTTGCCCCCATCCCTCCCGGTAATTATCTGAGTGAGGGAAATTCTGTAAATTAAGAGGACTCAATGTATTTTGAAAGATGAGACGTTGACGATTAAAGTAAATACCACTTTAATGTCATACAAGCAAGCCAAATGTGCACTCCTCATTTTGTCACCATTAAACTCATGTCGTATACAGTCATAAAACTCATTTCAAACATTTATAATCACTATGTTTGATGTACAGTTACAAGATGACGTAGCGTCATACCCTGGGTTGTTCTGAACAGAATGAGCCTATGTTTGTCTATTGTGAAGAAAACACAAACAAAGCACCCATAACTCCTTTCTATACACACCAACATTACAATCTTTCTCTAAATTGCCTTGTGAAAGCCTAACATTGCAAGATCGTATTTGATAACTTAGCTAGTAATGTTGGCAATAGAAGAAGCTTTTAAATGATGCCCACCTGACCCAGATTGTGATTTATAATGGACCATTTGCGTAAACAACAGTAATTGTGTGTTGGCGGGGATGCTGGGCTGTGTTCCAAACAAAACAACTACAAGTGTGCTTGCTCTAGTTGCTCAACGGCACAGCTAGGAGAGCTCAAAAAAGAACCTTATAGTTACAGACTCTTCTTTGAGTCATAAAGTGCATTGAAATGACTTAGGAACTGTCAACACTTTGGAGAGGTGTGTGACTACTTGGAGACACCAGTTTCCTCTCACTCAAATCCTTATCACTTTTGTTGTCTTATGTTGCACCTACCCCACATTTTTCATCTTTCAAATTCTTATCATGTTACTGAATGTATTCAGAGTATTTTCACATTTCTTTATCATACAAATGTGGCAAATGTGTACAGCAAATGTAAAATGCATAGCGTAATCAACAGTGTAATGTTTGGAATCGATCTTATGTTAGGTGAACTGTTGTGTCCTCAACTGGTCTAATAATATTACCATAATCTCCAAACTGTTCCCTTTCAATTGCTACCATGTTTATACATTAAAAGCAAGTTAAAAGCAAGTTTGCTGCAATTCTACACATTTTTCCATGAGGTGGAGAGAAGATTTTCCAGTTTTATAGCTAATTTCCTGCAATTCTATAGATCTTTCCAAGACTTATGCCATATCTGAGTGAGAGTGACTAACAAAATCAATGGGGGTCCCCTGGAGGTCAGGGCCCCTGACCCTGATTACTACAAGTTTAGACAGCTGGGTAGACTAACTTACCAATACCAAAATAAATAACTGACAAGGGATAATTTAGTGACTGTCATTTATTTTTTTATTTTTTTATTTTTTTCACCTTTATTTAACCAGGTAGGCTAGTTGAGAACAAGTTCACATTTACAATTGCAACCTGGCCAAGATAAAGCATAGCAGTTTGACACATACAACAACACAGAGGTACACATGGAGTAAAACAATCATACAGTCAATAATACAGTACAAAAATAAGTCTATATACAATGTGAGCAAATTAGGTGAGATAAGGGAGGTAAAGTTATGTTTTGTTATTTCAGTGACTGACATAACAAGAGAAACACTTCTGATGCACAGCCACATTTTGAAATGGCACCTTGTGTATTCTACTATTCTAATTCTCAACGGTAAGTTGAGACCCAGACTGAGGTCCTAAAAAAGGATGTGTTTTTTGGGGTCGGGCGCTTGCCTAGCGGCCACGGGGCCCTAAGCGGTTGCTAATGTCTAGGGACGGCCCTGACACGGGGTAATGTGTTTCAGCTCTAACAGGGTTAAAGCATAATCATGTGGCAGGTAGCCAGGAGAGAGGAGCAGGGAGCACTGCATATGAATAAATAAAGCCTTCTAGAGAGAGAGGAAGAATGTGAGTTAGTGAGGAAAAGAAACAAGAGAGATAGTGAGGACAAGAGAAAGAGACAGAGAGAGTAAGCAATAGAGACAATGACAGATAGTTAGGGAGAAAAAGCAAGAGATAGATGGAGAAAGACAGAAAGAGTGAGAGTGAGACAAATTATTAAAGGACAAATGAAAAATGGCTGCCACGAGTAGTGTTCCAGAATTGGGGTTAAACAACATCCTGATGCTGAGTCGATATCATCAATTGTGTGAGAAATGGAACATGCACCACACCAACTACTTTTTAGAGAGCTGAATATTCCTTTTTGCACCACATAACAGGCAGAGTGCAGTTACACAGTAACAGTTTGTGAATCCTTAACCAATGAAAGAGGAACCATTCCAGTCTATCACAGCAGCCATTCCTCCTCGCAGCAGCCCCATGCTACACATAGCTTATTCATTTCTCTTAGGTGGCCCGTAAAGGATTCAGTCAAAAACAGTCATGAGGCATCAGACAAAAGTAATACATAACTTCAGGCTTTATCGCCTTGTGTGAGACTCCCCAGAACTTTGATTTATTTTGCTCCTCAAGTGGCTGTTCGTTCTGGAGCAGCGTTTACTGGGGAATTACTTTTATTCATCATTGCCAATGTCTGGGGTAGGGATGCTCTCATTGCAGAAGAGCAGAATTAGGTTTCTTTCTAAAGCAATGCATTGGGCGGGGGCAAAATAAAATCATAGCGCTGTCCCATTTCAATGCATTAGGAGAAAAAGGAAACTGGATTGGGTTAGCCAAGCTCGCATAATGATCACCCTTGTTTGAGACCTGCAGACTTGCTTTAGCAAATTAGCAAATGCCCAGACTTTAGCTAGCATGCTAACACAGTCATATTTCAAATATACAACATAGTTTCAAACCTGATTGTTCACATACATTTTTGTTAGCATCGCCAAATATGCTCTGTGTGTTTGACAGCAGCCCTACAGCACCATGTAAACACAGTTGGATAAACTAGCCCCTAACACTGATCTTAGGCCAGTGTTTGTATTTTCCGCTTTCCTCAAAGGTTATGATTCAAAGAGTGTAAGCTGACCTAGATCCTACATCAGATCCTAAGGGCAACATCTAGTTGGAGTTATGTAAACACTACCAGGAAATGCCAACTTCCTCATTGAGTGCAGGAGTGTGTGCTGTGTACACACAGTCTCTGAACAGTATAGGGGCTATGTCACAAAGCAGCATCAATGAATTAGCCAGCTTTAACAACTTTATATTTCTGATTATCTAGATTCTCTAAATGTCCCATATTCAAATATTTGTATCCAACCTTTTATTCAACATTAATCTGGGAATTAAAATCCAGTTTCATGGACCCTGATGAAGCCAACTCCTGGACAAAAAAAATCTGCCTTTGTGGAGAGTCTCTATTCAAAGTTTATAAAAGTTAGATGGCTAAAGTATTGATCCTATTGTGCAAAATAGAAATACAACCCCTTTGGTCCCCTTGGTGCAGAAATACAATCTTTGTCACAGCCCAGAGCACAACACACACAGCACTGCACACTGGAGCTGATGTTGTGATCTTTAGCCAGGGGAGGATAATGTGCAGGAACAGAAAGAGACCACAAGAGCATCTAGCTGGATCAGAGGAAAATTGACAATTAGGAAAAAATGATATCAGTTCAGAGCAACTCTAGAGTCTTTTTGAAGTTTGTATAGATGTTTGGTAGGAAATATGTACCTACTTGTACACTGGATAGGTCCTGAAAACACAGGACTGGACATAATACAGGACTGTACATATGTACATATTTTACTATATTCATTTTACTATGTGAATTCAAATCCCAGGTGAAGAGATGTTGAATACTAATTACTGTATAAAGGAACATGCACAATGTAATCATGTACGTATGTCAAATATGTAAGTTTAAAACATTGTATGTTAAAAGCACTGTGTGTGTGTAACTAGTTCCACAGCATTTCTTTTTAGGTAAGATACAAAAAGAATAATTTCTAGTTGAATTAACATATGAGACAAATTGAGCAAACACATCATCTTAAGTTTACAGAATTTTTGCCTACGTTTTTCTCATGTTGGAGCTAAGTTTGAACCAACTAAAAATGTAAAGTTCAGGTGACACTGACTAAAGAGTTGAGTAAAGAAAAAAAAGGCTGTGGAACCAGTTACTTAACTACCTCGACTGCCCCCGTACATTGACTCTGTACCCATACCCCCTGTATAGAGCCTTGCTATTGTTATTTTACTGCTGCTCTTTAATTATTTGTTCCTTTTATTTCTTATTTTTGTAGCTATTTTTCTTAAAACTGCATTATTGGTTAAGGGCTTGTAAGTAAGCATTTCACTGTAAGGTCTACACCTGTTCTACTCGGCGTGTGTGACAAATCAAATTTGATTTGATTTGATTTATTAAGTTGAAACCACTAGATTTTTTGGTCACGCAGCACTATCCAGTATGAGGACATTTATAACAGTGAGGATAGGAAAATATTGCCTGGCTACCCAGACTCCTTTCTCCCACAAAACTACGCCACGCCTACAGATGTTACTTTCTTCTCCACAATGAGTCTGGATCTGAGTACCTCCCTGACCCTGACTGAATGCGAACACATTCGGGATGGTCTGATTTGTCCAGAAATCCATGGGTTGGGCCAGAGCCAGAACAAACATGGGTAAAGCGGCATTGGCTTTGATATGCTGATTGGTTAGAGACGATCTAATCACTGATTACTTTGTTTTATACAACTCCCCTCGTCACCACAAACGACTATAATGACGTCAGTCTCAGACTAACGTACAGTGCATTCGAAAAGTATTCAGACCCCTTGACTTTTTGAACATTTTGTTACATTACAGCCTTATTCTAAAATGGTTTAAATTATTTCTTTTTCTCACCAAGTTACACACAATACCCCATAATGACAAAGCAAAAACAGATTTTTTTTTTTACATAAGAATTCAGACCTTTGCTATGAGACCCGAAATTGAGCTCAGGTGCATCCTGTTTCCATTGATCATCCTTGAGATAATTCTACAACTTGGAGTCCACCTGTGGTAAATTCAATTGATTGGATATGATTTGGAAAGGCACACACCTGTCTATATAAGGTCCCAACGTTGATAGTAAATGTCAGAGCAAAACCAAGCCATGAGGTCAAAGGAATTGTTGAAGGAGAAGGGCTTTGGTCAGGGAGGTGAAAAAACCCCAGAGCTCTAGAGTTCCTCTGTGGAGATGGGAGAACCTTCCAGAAGGACAACCATCTCTGCAGCACTCCACCAATCAGGCCTTTATGGTAGAGTGGCCAGACAGAAGCCACCCCTCAGTAAAAGGCCCTTGACAGCCACTTGGAGTTTGCCAAAAGGCACCTAAAGACTCTCAGACCATGAGAAACAAGATTCTCTGGTCTGATGAAACCAAGATTGAATGCCTGAATGCCAAGCGCCACATCTGGAGGAAACCTGGCACCATCCCTACGGTGAAGCATGGTGGTGGCAGCATCATGATGTGGGGATGTTTTTCAGCAGCAGGGACTGAGAGACTAGTCAGAATCGGGGGAAAGATGAACAGAGCAAAGTACAGAGAGATCCTTTATGAAAACCTGCTCCAGAGCGCTCAGGACCTCAGACTGTGGTGAAGGTTCACCTTCCAACTGAATAACGACGCTAAGCACACAGCCAAGACAATGCAGGAGTGGCTTCGGGACAAGTCTCTGAATGGGGGTATTGTGTGGAAATTGATGTGGAAAAAAACGATTTAATCAATTTTAGAACAAGGCTGTAACCTAACAAAATGTGGAAAAAGTCAAGGGGTCTGAATACTTTCTGAAGTGTTTAAATCATGCTTAAAGCATGACCTATAGTGGGGTACAGGGCCGTGCAGACCTTTCAGGGTGCATGTGCTCAAAATATAAATAATACTTTCATAAATCATATCTCAAAATTCATAACATAATACATTTTTGTTGTTGTTGCATAGGCCTATTCATTTCTGCAACAACACACTCACTCATCATCACAAATTGTATGCAAGCTAGTAAGAGTGCCACCTAAAGACATCAGGGCTATCAGCTGATTATGGATGAGGATATTTGATGTAAATCTGCTAGTTAGCTAGCTCTATTGATTTTACTGATTGTGTTTGAGGCCTGCCTCTATCTCTTTCTGCCTCTCTCTGCTGTGTATCAGCCAACCAGACCGGATATTGATGATGGTGTAGGCTAAATAAAGTGTAATAAAGTGTTAATGAAGTGTAATGCTGCTGTGGCAGTATTGTTGATATTTAAACTAGTTAGCTAGCTAGCTACACACACTCGACCGGTAACCACATCTCTCAAGCCATGTTCGTTTGGATACCAGGCGAATGTTTTCCAGACTGGGAAAAAAGGCGCAACTGGGCGCACACAAGCTCTGTAGGGCTCTTTTTTATTATTATACTAATTATACCATCACCCAAAAGCCACCCAAAAGGACACTTTGGAGACTGGAAGGGCGAAGGGCAAAGGGGCATGTGCTCTGCACAGGTAGAGCCCTATCTTTGCATCTGCCTGCGACACAATACACCATCCCCTAGGATTAGAGACAAGGCCTAGCATCACCCAAACCATGTGATAATTGCTGTTTTGGAACAATTCTGAATGCAGCTCTGTTTGATTCACTTACCCGCAAGCAAGACAGAAATAAATTCCCAAAATGTCACCTTTTCAGCTGGAAAGAATGCAGATAGGCCTAAATTCTAAACACGATCTCTTGCGATATCATTACCCCAAAACATGTGCACTTGTTAGTGATTACATTTAAATTAACAAAAGGCATGATAAGACAAATTAACCTAGCGGAGCAACAAACAAATGCTTGGCGCCAAAACCAATTGAATGACTGTCTCAGAGTACAAACTTAGAAAATATTATTTTTTTATTTCGAGTTTTCTGACATCGGCCTAGATACTGTCATCGGCGGCTAGCTGTTCAATTGTTTGGCCACAATGAGACACAAATAGAGAATTGACATGTCTGCCCTTGAACAAACACAGTGGTTTGGCCACAATGAGACACAAATAGAGACTTGACATGTCTGCCCTTGAACAAACATAGTGGTTTGCTGAATACAAAATATAACTTATATTCTCCCTTTAACTGAATAAATATGAAATCAATAATTAATCTCTATTGATTTATTTTATTGCTTGTGTCTGCACCTTGACTTGTAAGTGGACTAGCTTCATGACATCTGTATAGTTGCTCTGCTGTAGTTAAGGTAGCTCTGGAGAACCCAAGGCCATACAACCACATGTTCTCATTTGAACAACTGACCACAGCTGGGTCAATGTGTACAGCTGTCATGTGTACAGCTGTAAATAATCGTTGCCAGGCCCGGCCTTACGGCCGTGATTAACTACACAGCAATACTTTGCCTAGCCATGCTAGTTTCGCCCATCATGTGGGTGCTAGCAAGCCGACAGCATTGTACGTAGTGCTAGGTATCAACAGCCAATCCAGTAGGGTCTGGAAGCTATGGTGAGCTTCGATTGGTCAATTGTGCCACGATATAGCTGAGCATTTGCATAAAGTTCAGCTTTCCCCAACTTCAGTCCCGCCCTGTTCACGCTCTCTTGACCTTACTCGCATCGCCCAACGCTCCCCTGCCCACTCAGCGTCTCATCGCTTTCCCTCCATTGAAATGAATGGCTACTGATGTTTCATCGTGTGACGTCGTCCCTAGTCAATATGGGATATTGGACTCTTATATGTGAATGTTAAAGGACTCTTCTTTGTATATGTCCCATTATGGCATCTGTGAGTGCACAGGCAGCGTCATTGAGGCCATCTAAAAAAAAATGTGTGTTCTTCTTCTACTACTTCTATGATTGGTAAACAAACTGAAAGGAGGCTTACTGCCACCAGGAGTGTGTTTCTGAACAGGTATAAAGCCAAGGTTGGTGATTTAATGCCACCTGCAGTTATTGAATGTTTTCTAACGAGCATAATTCATTGGCTGATCCCTCCTGATGACCCAGATTTAATTATTTGAGCCTTCCTTAACCCATAGGAAGTCCCACCTAGTTTACTACTTCAAAATTCTGAAAGTCCCCAATGGCACTGCCCATGATAAAACAGCCTTTTAAATCCTCTATCTAGCCGCTAGCCACTAAGCGACATAAGCGACTGCTTAGGGTCCCGTGGTCGCTAACGGCCCCCGACCCCAATTAAAAAAATAAATATGTATGTCTTAACTTACTGTTGAGAGTTAGAATACTAAAATACACAAGGTGCTATTTAAAAATGTGGTTGTGCATCAGAACTCTTTCTCTTGTTATGACATTTAAACATGTTATATATATTTTTCTGATTGGTAAGTTAGTCTAGCCAGCTATCTAAACTTGTAGTTATCATGGTCGAATTACCGGCCGGGCATGCAGAGCACTTGCCCAGGGGTCCTGACTTCCAGGGGGCCCACATAGATTTCATTAGTCACTCATATCATATTAACATGGCATAAGTCATGACAAAATGTGTAGAATTGCAGAAACCTTGCTTTAAAACGTCAAAAGAAAATCTATGCCCAATGGCAAAAAATATAGAATTGCAGGAAGAATTCTTCTCCACCATCAACTTGGGGCCACTAAAACGTTTAGCCCGGGAGGTACCCCCCAACAAAATGTTGCTTAGGGCCCTCCAAAAGGCTAGGCTGGCCCTGATCACTGCATACAACATTGTTTTGGAAACCTCAGAAACTCAACTTTCATATCACCCCCAAATAATTTTATAAATACAAAAGATGCGCTTATGGTGCGCTGTTTTAACACAGATTCCCACTGAGGTGTTTTACATTGTAAAAAATACCTTGTCTCAAAGCTGTTACAAAAAAACGGTGGAAAAAACTGCCAAAAATAAGTGTATATTTTGTATTTGTACATTTATTTTTGGATACAAATTAAGTTGTGTTCAAGGTTTCCAATCGCAATCAAAGAACAATTGTTTCTAGATATGCGTTTCACAGTTGACCAAATCACCTCAGCTAAGGGATGTGGAATGACTCATGAGAAGGCCTATAGTTAGGGCTAATGTTAGCAGAGGCAATTGTAAGACAGGGCTTGTCCTGCAGTCTTGGTCAAATGCAGGCCATATCACTTTTATACATGCTGCAATCAAAGTCCCCCCCCGTGTTCTATCTTTAGACAATCTAAAATATTTAAGCAATACTGATAATGGTGAACATTCATTTTACCCCAAGGATACTACTTGCTGAATAGGATGTGACATTAGGCAGACAATGTCCTTCAGCTCAAATGTATGCCTGATTTGCATTTAATTGTGTAAACATTTGCATGGCTGATTAAACTCCTAATCTAATTTTGCTGTTCATGTCCTGCAAAATATCACACATCACTTTAGCTAACAACATCTATGCCGTGGGAAATTTCACTGGGTGTTTACTTCAGGAGGGGCTTTTAAAACCTCCTTATATTGGAGGTATTTAAAGAGGGCCTGTGGCAATAGATGAGATGAGAGGATAGATATGGACATACAGATGGAGAGGAGAGTGGAGGACACCTAGACGAGATGAGAGGATCCTAGAGCATAGATGGAACTAGCCTGACAACACTAAGGAAGAGGATAGTTTGAGAGAAGAGAGAGAGGATAAGGAAGTAAGGAGGAAGAGAGGACACAAAAGAGGAGGAGAGGAGGGGAGGAAACCTTAGAAGTCATGAAACATTCAGGCTTTTACGGCTGTTTGTCTTCATCTCTAGTTCATCTCGAATGCAATTAATGGCCAGTACATAATGCATGAATTCACTCTGAGTCCTCATCTAGCACTTCAAATAAAAGGACTATACAGACTCCATTGACCAGTAAATAAAACATATATGCCACACTGTACCAGTACTCACCTAACTTTTCACAAGCTTGTCATTGTAGGAGAGATCTTACAAGACCCCGGTGCTGTGACGCACATAACACAATGAATTAATTAAAACTGTGTCATTATGATAATAATGCATATTTTAATAGTGAATCCACTGTTAAATGGTCTGTACTATTCATATAAAAAGGTTTCGCCCAAAAAGCTTATAAAACAGTTAGCCTGTTTCCCTGTGGCTCAGTTGGTAGAGCATGGTGTTTGCAATGCCAGCATTGTGTTTGCAACGCCAGGGTTGTGGGTTCGATTCCCACGGGGGGCCAGTATGAAAAAAAAAAATGGATCTATTCACTACTGTAAGTCGCTCTGGATAAGAGTGTCTGCTAAAATGTAAAAATGTGCAATCTGATGGGCCGAGAGGTGTCCTTAGGCCTGCAGGGTTTTTGTTCAGGTACTAAATCAGCAAGCACTCAAATAATAGAAGGCAACAAAAGGATTGAGCATCTATTTCAATCAGAACCAAACAGTATAAACCGAATAGTATATTCCCAATCAAACTTTAATCACCTGCTGATCCAGGCAGCACATTTCTGCCAAAAGACATTTTGTATGTAAATGTCACCGGACGTCTGCTGAAAGCTGCAGGTCAGTAAAAGTTGGGAGGCTGGGAGGGTAATTAACTGAAGGGCAATAATGTTTTTCATATATTCTGTAGTGCGGAGGTCCTGCCAGCCAGGTCCATATCTTATTCATGGTGTGGGGGCTGTGCTTTGGCAAAGTGTGTGGGGTTATATCCTGCCTGTTTGGCCCTGTCCGGGGGTATCATCGGATGGGGCCACAGTGTCTTCTGATCCCTCCTGTCTCAGCCTCCAGTATTTATGCTGCAGTAGTTTATGTGTCGGGGGGCTAGGGTCAGTCTGTTACATCTGGAGTATTTCTCTTGTCTTATCCAGTGTCCTGTGTGAATTTAAATATGCTCTCTCTAATTCTCTCTTTCTTTCTCTCTTTCTTTCTTTCTTTCTCTCTCTCGGAGAACCTGAGCCCTAGGACCATGCCTCAGGACTACCTGGCATGATGACTCCTTGCTGTCCCCAGTCCATCTGTCCGTGCTGCTGCTCCAGTTTCAACTGTTCTGCCTGCGGCTATGGAACCCTGACCTGTTCACCGGACGTGCTTGTTGCACCCTCGACAACTACTATGATTATTATTATTTGACCATGCTGGTCATTTATGAACATTTTAACATCTTGACCATGTTCTGTTATAATATCCACCCAGCACAGCCAGAAGAGGACTGGCCACCCCTCATAGCCTGGTTTCTTCCTAGGTTTTTGGCCTTTCTAGGGAGTTTTTCCTAGCCACCGTGCTTCTTTCACATGCATTGCTTGCTGTTTGGGGTTTTAGGCTGGGTTTCTGTACAGCACTTTGAGATATCAGCTGATGTACGAAGGGCTATATAAATACATTTGATTTGATTTGATCTCCAGTGCTGAGGCTGAGAAATTGAACCCCCATCAACACATCACCTCAAACACTTGGTGTTTGGTGTAAAGCTTGCGGTGTAAAGCTGGTGTAAAGTGGTGTAAAGCTTGCGGTGTAAAGCTGGTGTAAAGTGGTGTAAAGCTTGCCGCTATTGTACACTGGAGCAGTGGAAATGCGTTCTCTGGAGTGATGAATCACGGTTTACCATCTGCCAGTCTGACTGCCGAATCTGGGTTTGGTGGATACGCTACCTGCACCAATGCATAGTGCCAACTGTAAAGTTTGGTGGAGGAGGAATAATGGTTGATTTGAGGCCCCTTAGTTCCAATAAAGGGAAATCTTAACGCATACAATGACATTCTAGGTGATTCTGTTCTTCCAACTTTGTGGAAGTCCCTTTCCTGTTTCAGCATGACAATGCCCCCGTGCACAAAGCGAGAAGCATACAGAAATGGTTTGTCGAGATCGGTGTGGAAGAACTTGACCGGCCTGCACAGAGCCCTGACCTCAGTCCCATTGAACACCTTTGGGATGAATTGGAATTCCGACTGCGAGCCAGGCCTAACCGCCCAACATCAGTGCCCGACCTCACAAATTTTCTTGTGGCTGAATGGAAGGAAGTCCCCGCAGCAATGTTCCAACATCTACTGGAAAACCTTCCCAGAAGTGTTGGAGGTGGTTATAGCATCAAAGGAGGGACCAGCTCCATAGTAATGCCCATGATGTTGTAATGAGATGTTTGACGAGCAGGTGTCCACATACTTTTGGCTACTTAGTGTATCTCTACTTTTACTCAAGTATGACAATTGGGTACTTTTTCTAACACTGTTCTTGGCTGAATTTTCATCCTCTTTGCTGTAAAGTCTAACACTATGCAAACATACCCATCCCACAACAGGACTTGAGACTTGAGGTAAATGAGAGGAGGACATCACCTCCTGAATACATCAAGGTGAAGAACAGTATCAACGCTAATTGTAACCAGTCTTAATGTAGTCTACACTACACAATCTGTTTACTTAAGGACATGTTGACTGAAACGGGACATCACGGGACTGTTCAGTTGATCACTCACTAGATGGCGTTGTTGTATTATAGAAAAAAACTTTGCTACACTGCTACCTCTCCTACAGACCACCACATTGGGTACTACAGCCGCGTTATTGTTTAGTCATTTTCTTGTGTTACTTTTAGACTATTATTTTTTCCACTTCAGTTTATTTATGAAATATTTTCTTAACTCTATTTCTTGAACTGCATTGTTGGTTAAGTGCTTGTAAGTGAGCATTTCACGGTAAGGTCTAAACCTGTTTAATTTGGTGCATTTGACAAATAAAATGAGATTTTATTTGAGACAGATGCATCCCCTCCTCCACATCTGATTGAATGACTGGCAGTGTCATGTCCTAATTGTAACTCACATTGCATCTTATTTGCAGTTGGGTGAATTAGCTTGTAGATAGGAGAAATTAGACCTAAAGATGTGTACATTTTTCCAGTAACTCCTCTCACAAGCCACTCTAATCTGTTTCATGAAGATGAAACTCCTTTTTCAGTTTGTAATTAAACGTGTGGCTAAACTTGTAATGCAATGACATCTAGATATTAGAATATAACTCATTATTTTCTATTTCATAACATAGTAAAATATGAGGTGTTTGGTGGCCCCATCATCATAGGAGTTTAGTGAATGAGATGACTGTGTCTCTTCTCACCCTGCAGAGGGCAGACAAGTCCTTCACAAAGAATTTATGGAGCCAAATTAGTCACTATATCTACATCCGTGCTAACGTACTGTACACACACTGTTTCCATCTAAGGAATTTAGTACAATGTGACTGGTGAATTTGTTTACGAGCACGGGACTATTTTAATAATTTGAACACATTCTGTATTTGTTGGTAATCTGTATTCAGCAGCAACAGCCTCCTGATTTAAATTTGGATAATGTCTCACCTCCTTAACCATGAACTATGACCTGAACTGAAATGGGGAACAGTAAAATAATACAATAAAACAATATTATGATTCTATTTCCAATTAGCGACTGGCGGCACTGCTGTTGCACCAGGGTTCAGGGCTGCTGTAGCCACCTCACCTTTCCTGGCCCCTCCTCTCCACAACACTAAATATTAATTATTCAGCTACAATTAGCAAGATGTCAATAGTAATTGCCACCAGTGCACTGCTCCTCTGACATTCAAACGGCATAATTGTGAAACCGTGTTTATGCCTCGCACATGCTAATCTCACCCGGTTTTAATCAAGGCAAGCTACTGAGTACACAGACACAAAGAAACTTGTATGCACGAGCAAGCGCTCACACATACTTGTTTTTCTATCCTCGTGGGGACCTAAAATTGATTTCCATACAAAATCCTATTTTCCCTCACGCCTAACCCTTACCCTTACCTTAACCCCTAATCATAACCCTTGTCTCCTAACCCCTAAACTTGTGACGTGGGAAATGTCCCCACGAGGAAGAATTGTATTTGTTTTACTATCCTTGTGGGGACCTTTGGGGATCTGCACACGCGCACACACACACACACACACACACACACACACACACACACACAGAGACAGACAGACACACAACGCACGCCCACACAGCATTTATGAGAGAACAAGTAGATCTACAGTATTAGATGAAAGATAGAACAAATGGAACATTATCTAACAGGGAAATAATCCAAGGAAGCATTTCCTGCTGCATTATTTCTTCTGTGGTATTTACTGGCAGTTCCACCCCTACCCACTTCTTCTGCAGTTTACTGGCAGATCCAGCCCTTTCTCTCTCTCTCTCTCTCTCTCACTCCCTCTCCCTCTCTCTGGCTGATGTCTACCATTCATCCCCATTAGTGATCCTGTGTCTTCTCCTCACCCTTAATTCCTTTACATTGGCCTAAGTGACTGTTACTTACCTGCCTCTGTCGTCCCTTCGTCCATAATTCCCTTCCATTGGCCTAACTGTTATTTACTGAGCTGGAAGCCTGGGCCTGCTCTGTGGTTTTCCTCATAATGTTCTGAATGATAAGGATGGGTGTAGTGTCTGCTACTGAGAGACATTGGTTTGATAAGACTATGGAACTATGTACTTGAATTATGCCTTTTGTACACAGACTTTAGACTTACACTTACAAAGTTGTGTTTGAGTTTCCACTGAATGTGCCTCTGTGTGTGCAACACAGCCAACAGTATGATGTATGATGACCTCTGCGTATTTACATGTGACTATTCTATTTCATGGTAGGCCTGTGTGTATTTATAAACCAGCTCTATTTATCTCGTCATCTCAATCGATCTCTGTCTGTTAAGGTAGTCCAGAATAGGAGCTCATTTGTTGTACTTTGTCCCTCTGTCATGAACAACAGCCTCATCTCCTGTGGTTTGATGCCTCAGCAGGCAACATACTGGTGCCTCCATGCTCCTGGCAGATAACCATCAACAACATTATAGTGAAAACATTTCCACACTTTTTTCCCACTTCGGTCACATGTTTTAGAAGTGTTTGAAATAGATAAGCATTAAACTATCAATAATAAAAGGTTTACTTTGACAATATAAATTGATATTGAACATCTTTGTAAACCATTTTGAAACGATGTTCATAGACTCAGCACAGAGACCCAGTATACAATATTGACTGTGAACATCTCTGTTACTCTGAGTGATTTGCTAGGTGGTGTGCTGGTTTGATTTATTTAAGATTTAATTTGAATTTTTTCAGAACACCCCTCATCCCCTCGTACCCCTCCTCCATCCCTCATTGGCCCACTCCCCTTTGGCCGACACCTGGAAATGTCCCACACTCCAAAAACATGATCTGCATTCAATATGGGTTTTGTATTTGGTTGAAAACTCTGTGGCTGGACTTGGAAAGACTAACCTTGGACTAAGAGGAAGGAAATGGCAGATGGATTTGTGGTGAAGTTATTAAATGGCTAGAGGAGAGATGTGTGCTTATAAAGTGTTCGCTTTTACATGTGTGTGAAACATGTGATTTACACATATACTACAGTGAGGGAAAAAAGTATTTGATCCCCTGCTGATTTTGTACGTTTGCCCACTGACAAAGAAATGATCAGTCTATAATTTTAATGGTAGGTTTATTTGAACAGTGAGAGACAGAATAACAACAAAAAAATCCAGAAAAACGCATGTCAAAAATCTTAGAAATTGATTTGCATTGTAATGAGGGAAATAAGTACTTGACCCCTTTGCAAAACATGACTTAGTACTTGGTGGCAAAACCCTTGTTGGCAATCACAGAGGTCAGACGTTTCTTGTAGTTGGCCACCAGGTTTGCACACATCTCAGGAGTGATTTTGTCCCACTCCTCTTTGCAGATCTTCTCCAAGTCATTAAGGTTTCGAGGCTGACGTTTGGCAACTCGAACCTTCAGCTCCCTCCACAGATTTTCTATGGGATTAAGGTCTGGAGACTGGCTAGGCCACTCCAGGACCTTAATGTGCTTCTATTTGAGCCACTCCTTTGTTGCCTTGGCCGTGTGTTTTGGGTCATTGTCATGCTGGAATACCCATCCACGACCCATTTTCAATGCCCTGGCTGAGGGAAGGAGGTTCTCACCCAAGATTTGATGGTACATGGCCCCGTCCATTGTCCCTTTGATGTGGTGAAGTTGTCCTGTCCCCTTAGCAGAAAAACACCCCCAAAGCATAATGTTTCCACCTCCATGTTTGACGGTGGGGATGGTATTCTTGGGGTCATAGGCAGCATTCCTCCTCCTCCAAACACGGCGAGTTGAGTTGATGCCAAAGAGCTCCATTTTGGTCTCATCTGACCACAACACTTTCACCCAGTTGTCCTCTGAATCATTCAGATGTTCATTGGCAAACTTCAGACGGACATGTATATGTGCTTTCTTGAGCAGGGGGACCTTGTGGTCGCTGCAGGATTTCAGTCCTTCACGGCGTAGTGTGCTACCAATTGTTTTCTTGGTGACTATGGTCCCAGCTGCCTTGAGATCATTGACAAGATCCTCCCGTGTAGTTCTGGGCTGATTCCTCACTGTTCTCATGATCATTGCAACTCCACGAGGTGAGATCTTGCATGGAGCCCCAGGCCGAGGGAGATTGACAGTTATTTTGTGTTTCTTCCATTTGCGAATAATCACACCAACTGTTGTCACCTTCTCACCAAGCTGCTTGGTGATGGTCTTGTAGCCCATTCCAGCCTTGTGTAGGTCTACAATCTTGTCCCTGACATCCTTGGAGAGCTCTTTGGTCGTGGCCATGGTGGAGAGTTTGGAATCTCATTGATTGATTGATTGCTTCTGTGGACAGGTGTCTTTTATACAGGTAACAATACAGGAGCACTCCCTTTAAGAGTGTGCTCCTAATCTCAGCTCGTTACCTGTATAAAAGACACCTGGGAGCCAGAAATCTTTCTGATTGAGAGGGGGTCAAATACTTATTTCCCTCATTAAAATGCAAATCAATTTATAACATTTCTGACATGCGTTTTTTTGGATTTTTTTGTTTTTATTCTGTCTCTCACTGTTCAAATAAACCTATTAAAATTATAGACTGATCATTTCTTTGTCAGTGGGCAAACGTGCAAAATCAGCAGGGGATCAAATACTTTTTTCCCTCTCTGTATATGAGAGGAGGCCTTCCCTGTGGCTCAGTTGGTAGAGCATGGTGTTTGCAATGCCAGGGTTGTGGGTTTGATTCCCATGGGGGGCCAGTACAAAAAAAATGCATGAAATGAAATGGATGCATTCACTACTGTAAGTCGCTCTGGTTAAGAGCGTCTGCTAAATGACTTAAATGTAAATGTAGGAGCGGTATTGGAAATTATGGAACACATTTTTTTTCTTTGTGGTTTCTTCTCTCATCTCTTCTTCTTGTGATTCCCTGTCATTATTCCTGTCCCTGTCTTGTCTGTGAAAGTTAACAGTTGGAGTTGGAGAAATGGAGTTGGATTTCTTGATGATGTCTATTTAATCTCTTTTTGATTAATTTGTTTATCAGGCCTGTAACAAAACCTCCACATTCTTAGTTAGTGAAATTATCGAACCTCTGCGTTCCGCAGAGGACAACACTGAGCAGCCAACCTGTATTAACATGCAAGAAAATTACATCCAAGCACAGCGATCAATACTGATTATCTTCTCTGTATAACTGAAGTGGTGACGATGTGGGATAGACAATACATAAACTACAAGCTGGATTGTAACATATGCTGTATTTACACAATTCTAAATAACGCTTTAGGGCTTTGTCCAACTCTCATACGGCGTAACACACACACGCACGCGCGCGCACACACACACACACACACACACACACACACACACACACACACACACACACACACACACACACACACACACACACACACACACACACACACACACACACTGGGTGGTGGAGGAGTATTGATGGGGGTGATAAAGAGATGTAATAATATCATAAAGAGAGAGAAGACAAGGTGCTGTAAGTGGAAATAGGCTAGACAGTGTTACCAGTAATCAGAGCAGTGGGGTGAAAAACTACATGGGATGGCAGGTGTGTGTGAGTGAGAGACAGAGAGGACGTGGTGGATAAAGGGTGGAGGTTGTGAAGCCTAAGGAGGAGAGGAGGATGGAGAGAACAGGAGGAGGAGGAGTGGGACTAGAGGTCACCTCTGAAGGGGACAGAGCCTTTGTAGACTGATTACAAACCGTAAGTCTCAATTTCTCACAACAGCACCATGAACTTTAATTCAGCTGGGGTTTCTTCAGTGTCATGGGATGGAATATAAAGCTCCCATGGGTTAGTGTTGTCTCCCTCAAAATATATCATGTAGAGAACAAAATGTTGAGGCCGAATAAAAACGTACCACGATGTACTGATGCTTCCCTTACATATAGTGGAACTCTCAATAGCTCCTTCTCTTCATCTCCTCCATCTCTCCATCACTCCATCTCTCCATCCTGTGGTGTGATAGCTTGGGTTTCAGCTCATTGTGTTGTGGAGAGTCTGACTTTGGACCTGTTCTGCTGCGGCCATTCAGTATTTTTTTGGTAAAGTTCCATTTCCTCCCTGAGATCCAAGAGTGTCAAGACCCTGGCACAGGAGAGACGTCTTTTTAAAGACACATTATATAAGAACATTATCCACTTGTCCATTATGGCTTCATGGAAGAGGGTTTGGCCTTAACATAACCGGCTCACGTAACCTTCTATAATGCTCTTTATTTCATATTGAATGCAAGACAAATAGTTTTAAAGGTTGAGAGTTTGAGGTGGACATAACGCATTACCACATTTTAAATGTGAACTAACGAGAAACATAATCATTAGGGGTGTAACGGTTCACCAAACCCACAGTTCGGTACTTATTGCTGTTTTGGGGTCACGGTTCGGTTTCAGTACAGTGGGAAAATGAAATGCCAACATTTACTGTAGTTAGTTTTGGTTTATTTAAGAAAATAGAAGGTGTTGGTATTCCTGATTCCATAAGATCATGAGTAATATAATCCCTGATGAGAGCCCGACCACGAATAACAACACTGTATTTTCTTCAATAAAAACACAGTTACTTATCAACAACACTAAGATAAAGTGCAATCAATATGTAACATGGCTCAGACCTGTATAGTCCTAGTCTGTCATGCTTTCTTACCAAGAGAATAATATGCACACGTGTGTGACTCTCATAAAGGGGGCGTGTCTGTAGCACTGTACTTGTAATTTCCCCCTCCAGGGTAATGTGATGGACTGTCACTGTTAAGTAGCTCTCTGTAGCCCTGCTGGTCCATCCATCTGCAGTAAGCGCAACTCACGGTGCATTGGCCAATTCATTGACATCTTCGGCTTTAGCTTGCTTATATAGAGCGGGTACTACGTGTTTGCTGGATTGGGTACTCGAGGGTGAAGTTCGTAACGTGGCTCGAGCACTTTCACGAGGTGCTGACACCCACTATTCTTCTCAACCACTGAGAATGGGTGCCTATCCACGGCAGAAAATATACCTATCACTCTTGTAATTTCTTTGGTCCAGTCAGAATCAGCTGCAAAGGACTGCTTGAATGCAGAAGAGAGAAGAAGTCTTGTTGTTTTTTTGCGTTTCCGTCTTGTTCCGGTGGCAGGAATACTGGGATGATGTCTGCGTAAATGTTTCAAAATGTTTGAGGTGTTGGCTGCTGCGTAGGCTATTCTCGTTAAACAGTGGCGATATACCCTCTCTGTCCATCACCGTTAATCTACTGGGCAGCCAAAATGTTCTCAAACTGGAGATTTAAACAATGATGGAGAATCCTATTGGTTTATCGACCCCACCAATCGCTGTGCACAGAACTAGTCTCCTGGCTGCGCCTCACAAAAGGACACTTTGAAATGCGGCAATTAAGATTTGAACTCTGATTACAACGTGTGTGTGCTCTAGTTGTTTTAATGGACATGCCTGAAATGTTTTACTCAACAGGCATACAAAGCATAGAAAGCAGCTTGTTTTTAGTTGTTCTATATTTATTTGATGTATTCATTCAGGTTCACAGTGCGGACCGAACTGAGGTCTCCGTATGAATGGTTCAGTATGAATACCTGTACCATTACACCCCTAATACACACTCATCATATTTTGCACTCACTCCTCTTCTGGGAGTTCATAATCAGAAAAGTAACCCTTGGAAAACAACTTCAGTCAAAGGCTTGGCCATGTGTGCTGTTCTAGAGAACCCAGCTCTCCTCTAAATGGACAGATGCCTTTTCCACTGAGAGACACAGAGAGGAGCAACAACAGGGGAAGAGGGGCATTGGGGCTCATTCATGCCTGCATTAGCAGAGGGCAGAGAAGAGGATAGGAGGGGACCGAACAGAAGGGATACTCAGAAATGAAGTGTTCTTCTGAAACAGACAGAAAAAGCTCCATGAGGAAAACCCAACCCCAAACACGTTGTGCAGAAAGGATGTGTACGTTCATGTTCAGATGAAAGGAGGAAAGAAAAGAGCAGATATGAGTGGGAAGAGTAGAATATATGAGTGTTACATATGTGAAGGGAAGATAGTTAGCTGGGTAGAAGATAAAAGGGGGTGGGGAAGAGGAGAGAGGGGTGGAATGGACCAGGAATAATGGAGAAGAGGAACAGAGTGGTTTAAAAACAGAGAAAATGAGAGAGGAGAAGAGAGAAGGGTAGGATGGGGGAGGGCCCGCACCTCAGCCCAGCTCCTGGAGTTTGGCTTGGCGCCTTCTCCGCTGGTGGCTTCCAACATCAGCAGTCTCTCTCTCTCTCTCCTTCTCTCCTTCTTCCCACTGGGAGGGGCAGTGGCCAGGATGTGGTATATAGCGTGAGGGGAGAGTGAGAGCCCCCATCAGAAAGACCAGAACCAGTTTCTGGGGTGGAGAGTGTGAAGTCTCACCATGCTGGGCTTGAATAGTCCTGAACACTGGATTAAGTTCTACACACGCACATACGCACACACACACACACCACACACCACCCACAGACACGCACACACACACACCACACACCACCCACAGACACGCATGCCACACACCACCCACAGACACACACACACGCATGCACACACACGCACACGCACACACACACACCACACACCACCCACAGACACGCACACACGCATGCACGCACACACACACCACACACCACCCACAGACACGCACCCACAGACACGCACGCACACACACACACACACACACGCACGCACACACACACACACACACACACACACACACACACACACACACACACACACACACACACACACACACACACCCACACACACACAGTCTGGCTGTTTGCCCTGTGTTTTGAGGAGATTTAGGAAAATCTCTTGCTGGGTTCACAACTCCTCATTACAGTGATAATGCTGAAATCTCATGTGCTCCCCTCTTCTTACATGTTCCATGAGCTGGTAGGACTTTTATTTGTGTGTGTGTGTGTTCAATGCATTACTGTCGTATAGTTAATGTGTGTGCATTGGCATTCTACATCTCAGAAAGTGTCAGTGTTAGTTTGTTTCATGTTCCATGTTCATCATTAGAACATGCAGGAGATCAGATGTCATCACCTGTAGCCATACTGCCTGCAGTATATCTGGATGGTCTTACAGAACACCACAAGGTTACTGTCTTTCCCATCTGTGCGTTAGCGTGATGCCCTGAGGACCACACCTTTTCTTTAAACTGTGCTGAGGACAACATTTCAGTCTGGTGTTAATACGTAATGGTCAGAGATACATCCAGAGCATTATATAGTCACATTGCACAAGATGTAAGCCCTAATCACCAGGCGCCAGATTTCTATGACAGTGGTGGGAAATCCTGTGTGGTTCAATGACCGTACTGATGAACATGGGAGAAGAGGGACAGCCCAGGGTCGTCCCGGCATGACTTCGGCATGTCTTGCTTATGTAAGGGAACC
This sequence comes from Salmo trutta, assembly GCF_901001165.1. NCBI lineage: Eukaryota > Metazoa > Chordata > Actinopteri > Salmoniformes > Salmonidae > Salmo > Salmo trutta. The sequence goes on from NC_042968.1 coordinate 21,963,019, forward strand.
GCCACAGAGTAGCCAATGGGCGTAATGTGGGCACTGTGGGCATTAACAGTAAGCAGATGTGCATGGTGGAAAAACACTGTTGTGTCAGTTTAAGTCAGGAAATCATTTGATGCTTAGGCATGACTGTCAAATCATCTTGCTTATAGTCACATGTTGAGTCTGCGAAGTGAGCATGGCTATTTGTCATTTCATCGTTGAAGATTCCTGGCCTCACTCTTGTCAACTACTCATAGAAGTCGCAGACTGTGGTAGCTCTATCCAGGACCATTCCCTCTCAGTCTTAAGTGTACAACAGGGTTACGTTAGGAGTGTCCTCACTGGTGCAATATGAAACAACTCTAAAACAAGTGGGATGGACAACATTGGTCAGTGACCTGTCCTCCATACAGAAGCCAAGGTGGGTTAAGTCAAGTAGGTAAAGGAGTGGATCATCCAGTGGATGAGAGGTGCTAGCCTGTGTGACTGGAGAGTTAATGGAAACCAGATGTCAGCCATAGCTGAAGGCCCTAATATCTCCCCCTCTGAGATCAGGCGAACATTAACACCTCATCATGCAGTGTTAATGTGGCCCAAATAGAATTACTAACACGGAGACACCAAGACAGGCAGGCTAACAGCAGCCATGGTACTCAGGCCTGGGTTAGTGTACTGTGTATAGGGACAGGAGTGGGTCCTGGTCATATGACTAAGGCCCAGAGTTATTTCTGGTCAACTCACATTGTCAGTAAAAACCTGGAACTAGCTGTTTTTCCCTTTTCAGGATGTTCAACAAGTAAATATAGGCCTTGCACTCTATACAACAGAGTAAGATTCTCTTGACCTTTCTTGACCTCTGTTGAACTACTGACCCCATTCACTTTATGTTAGTATTGCCACTGACAGGCTTACCATAACATGTCATAACAGCTATTAGAAATAAATAGATTATGAATGGGAATCAATTCCATAATACTGTATCTAATATAACCAAGGCAACCACAATATATCTCTTTGAGGTAAGGTTTATTTTATTAAGGAAAGTAAGTTTTATGACTGCAGACTACTCTGGCCAATGCCTGTGAGCATACACGCACACAGATAATTCTCAAGGGATGTGTCATGAGCAGCTTAACAGCTGACCTCTGATCCCTTCAATCACAACCAGTTAGGACTGAGAGAAAGAGAGAGGGTCATTGATAAGGCAACACTGAATCAGTTTCCTCGGGAATCAACACATGCCCAGATCCCTTAGCCACAATCACTGCATCAGATTGGGAAATGTGTCAAAGAAACAGAGAGCCAGTTCCAAGGTCAAAGGTTGAGTCTAGAGAAGAAGAGGACTATTTATTAGTGAAATAATCATTGTCTCTGTCGGCTACACCTCTTACAGGTCTTATTTGAAAAGGAGATTGTTGTCAATAACCCACCAGGGAAAATAAGGGCATACACTGTACATTAGTCATACGTGTTTTATATACGTATGATTGTTTGTAGCAGTGTGGTTATAAATGACCGGTTCTTAGTGTACATTTGAGCACACGCCCATTCATAACCAGCATGACGAATAGATATTTGCTCATATTTCACCCAACAGGGAGACATAGAGAACAGCTCACGCTATCCCTGTAATAGCAAATGTGAATGATGGTGTTGAAATGTTGCCTGTTGGCTAGAGAATATGAGTTATGAAGGCCTGGAAGTCTCTCCTCACTCCAGGGAAGTGGAGGGATTCAGGAATACTTTGACATCCATGAAATTGGCAGTCATTTCAATGGATGAATGAGGGGAGGAAGATGTTGAAAAAGAGTTTCTGTTCTGTGGGCCTGTGAAGACCGCGTGTTGCTGCAATTGCTTGTACGAGAGCATGTCAAGAGTTGAGATGTTTTAACATAGGCATACAGCATGCTTGTAACACAGGTCCGTGTTTCCCAGCTGTGCAATATTTTGTGCCACAGTTCTCAGGCAAAGTCTTGACTAGAACAATTGTCCTGTACAATGTAGTTTGCTCAATTTGCTTTGTTATAGGAGTACGGCCGTTTCATTATCTACCTTCAAAATGTACTTGGTCACAGAATGATATTATGACAATATCTGCCTATGATGTGGTTGGTTACAGTTTGATTCTGTGACATTATCTACCTGTATAGGGTGAGAGTGTGATGTTATCTAATGTAATGTGTTCCAGAAAGAGACAGTGAGATTCCTGAGGCTTGTCACCTGCTGGTGCAGTGTGTTGTGTGACTGTCTTAGACAGGGACAGGAAGAAGATATCATCTCCCTATCTCACTGCGGGGTGCCGTTTCTGTCTTAACACCCATGGAGAGAAGATCCCTCTTAGTGTTACAGTGCACCCTAGATGCCATGACTAACAGTAAATACACTGCTTCCTAAAACACCTGTAAGCTGTCGGAGGGAGGCCGGGACAGAGAGAGGCAGGGAGGGAGAGAGGGAGGGAGGAGGGAGAGGGAGGGAGAGAGGGAGGGACAGAGAGAGGCAGGGAGGGAGAGAGGGAGGGAGGAGGGAGAGGGAGAGAGAGAGGGAGGGACAGAGAGAGGCAGGGAGGGAGAGAGGGAGGGAGGAGGGAGAGGGAGGGAGAGCTTTGACCTTTTGCAAGTCAGATTACTTTCTATATGTACGTATACAGTAATGTCGTTATTCTAGAATGTTCCCAACACATTTACAAATATTAGTCTTTATCATAGGGAGCGGTACTGTTGGCTTTGGTAGAGAAACTTGTTTTAAGCCCTTGACAAACAAAATCATTTCACTGTGCCTGTTTTTATTTGGATATGACTTGAGTTTTTCTAAAACAAATTTGAGTTAATCATATATGTTTCAGTCTCATGAAATGGCTGACTTTCAAATTTGCTTGGCAAGAGCTTTTTATTTTATTACCACAAGGTCTTTGAAAAACTACATACGAACTCAGATTTATTTGATGATGAATTCATGGTGGGGGAACATTGCCAAGAAGTTAATTAAATCAACAAAACAAACTACTACAAAAACTGTTTCAAATGTGTATGCTATTTTGCTGTGAAAGTGGTACTGTGTCACACCCTGATCTGTTTCACCTGTCTTTGTGATTGTCTCCACCCTCCTTCAGGTGTCACCCATCTTCCCCGTTATCCCCTATGTAGTTATACCTGTGTTCTCTGTTTGTCTGTTGCCAGTTTGTTTTGTTTGTCAAGTCAACCAGCATCTTTGTGTCTCAGCTCCTACTTTCCCCAGTCTCTCTTTTTCTCGCCCTCCAGGTCTTGACCCATGCCTGCCCTGACTCTGAGCCCACCTGCCTGACCACTCTGACTGCCCCTGACTCTGAGCCCACCTGCCTGACCACTCTGCCTGCCCCTGACTCTGAGCCTGCTTGTCTGACCACTCTGCCTGCCCCTGACTCTGAGCCCACCTGCCTGACCACTCTGCCTGCCCCTGACTCTGAGCCTGCTTGTCTGACCCCTCTGCCTGCCCCTGACCCTGAGCCTGCCTGTCTGACCACTCTGCCTGCCCCTGACCCTGAGCCTGCCTGCCAACCTGTACCTTTGCCCCACCTCTGGATTATTGACCTCTGCCTACCCTGACCCTGAGCCTGCCTGCCGTCCGGTACCGTTGCCCCACCTCTGGTTTACTGACCCCTGCCTGCCTTGACCTGTCCCTGTTGGATTATTAAACCATTGTTAATTCAATGTTGTCTGCATCTGGGTCTTACCTTCACATCTGATAGTACTGTACAATCCTCTATTTTGGCGGGTCAAAAGTGCATTCATCCTTTGTTAGCTGTTAAACAGAATGCATAATAGTGCATGGCTACGTAATAATATTTGGAGAATGTGTTTACATTTCAGTAAACATTTAAACAAATATCATTAATACACAATCCAAACATACACTGAAGTGTGTTCATCACGTTCACATTCAATAAAGCATCTCTCTGGTGAGAGGACATGTAGAGAACTTGTAGAGAGTACAGTTTTTAAGACAGCAGAGTCTTTGATGTAGCCCACCTGGACCTCTGTGTTTGACTGTTGCTTAGGGTCAGGTGTTTGTCAGCTGGACTTCCTCAGGAAACGACCATTGGTTTCAGGGGAGAGTACCTAGGGCATCAGGAAGTACAGCATGAACCACAAAAACCTCCCGAGAACACACACACACACACACACACACACACACACACACACACACACACACACACACACACACACACACACACACACACACACGAATCCCCAGTGTTCTGGATTACTTGGCCGGTATAGTGAGAGGTACAAGAGAGGGTGGGCTGCAGACTGACAGGTTTTGGCAGGGCTGGCTGTGTTTCTGGCATGGCCGTAGCCCACAGGTACAGTATAGTTCAGTACAGGCCCAGGGCATGGCGAGTAGAGGAGAGGGAGTCAGACCTCTGTTTACACAGCTGAACTCTGGAGCTTTGGACACTTGGACAGCACATCAAGGGCCACGGTGCTCAGGTGTGTGTGTGTGTGTGTGTGTGTGTGTGTGTGTGTGTGTGTGTGTGTGTGTGTGTGTGTGTGTGTGTGTGTGTGTGACAATTTTTCAATTTTTTTTGACAGAATTTATTTGAATCAGTTTTCCATTAACCTGTCTGGGCTAGGGGGCAGTATTTTCACGGCCGGATGAAAAACGTACCCAATTTAAACAGGTTGCTACTCTGGCCCAGAAACTAGAATATGCATATCATTAGTAGATTTGGATGGAAAACACTCTGAAGTTTCTAAAACTGTTTGAATGGTGTCTGTGAATATAACAGAACTCATATGGCAGGCAAAAACCTGAGAAAAATCCAAGCAGAAAGTGGAAAGTCTGAGAATTGTAGTTCTTCTTTTGATTCTCTATCGAAGCTACAGTGTCTGTGGGGTGACTTTGCACTTCCTAAGGCTTCCATTGGCTGTCTAAAGCCTTCAGAAAGTGGTTTGAGCATTCTCCTGTCACTGGGCAGGTAATAGGAGCTCAGTTACTGAGTGGTCTGCCTGGCAACAAAGGGATTGGATATGCGGGTCACGCGAGCAAGCCGTTCCTGCTTTTTCTTCTTGAATGAATATGCTATTGTCCGGTTGGAATATTATCGCAATTTTTCGTTGAAAATACCATAAAGATTGATTTTAAACAGCGTTTGACATGCTTCTAAGTACGGTAATGGAACATTTTGACTTTTCGTCTCTCGTTCTGCGCTCGCGCGTTATGCCTTTGGATAAGTGATCTGAACACACGAACAAAACGGAGGTAATTGTAAATAAATATGGATTATTTCGAACAAAAACAACATTTCTTGTGGAAGTAGCTGTCCTGGGAGTGCATTCTGACAAAGATCAGCAAAGGTAAGAGAATATTTCTAATACTAATTCTGAGTTTAGGTTGCCCCGAACTCGGCGGGTGTCTGAATAGCTCACCGTGATGGCTGAGCTATGTACTCAGAATATTGAAAAATGTACTTTCTCCGTAAAGCTATTTTAAAATCTGACACAGCGGTTGCATCCAGGGGTAGTCTATCTATAATTCTTTAAATAATTGTTATACATTTTGTCAACGTTTATGATGAGTATTTTTGTAAATTGATGTGCACATTCACCGAAGGTTTTGGTGGGAATACATTTTCTGAACATCACGCGCCAATGTAAAATGCTGTTTTTGGATATAAATATGAACTTTATCGAACAAAACGTACATGTATTGTGTAACATAATGTCCTAGGAGTGTCATCTGATGAAGATCGTTGTTTGTTTGAGAACCAAAACAACATTTTTTGTTGAAGTAGAAGTCCTGGGAGTGCATTCTGACGAAGAACAGCAAAGGTAATGTGTCTAGGAGCCTTACACTGGGCGCACACCGAACAGGAGGAGACATAAACCCTCACGTCCTTCGCCAATGTGGGCCACCAGTACCTCCCTCTAAGACCCCGCACTGTCCGCTCAATACCCGGATGACCAGAGAAGGGTAGCGTGTGCACCCACCTGATCAATCGATCGCGAACACCAAGCGGGATGTACCTCCGACCCGCAGGACACTGTGGTGGCGTAGGTTCTGACCGTGACGCCCGCTCGATGTCCGCGTCCACCTCCCAGACCACCGGTGCCACCAGACAAGAGGCAGGAAGTATGGGAGTGGGATCGATGGTCCGCTCCTCGGTATCGTAGAGAGGAGACACTGAGCAAACGCACCGGCCCTTCTTCAACAGTGAGGTAATGGGAGACGCCACCTGCCCAAAACCCCGGAAAAACCTCCGGTAGTAATTGGCAAACCCTAAAAACCGCTGCACCTCCTTTACTGTGGTCGGAGACGGCCAATTACGCACAGCCGAAATGAGGTCACATTCCATCCCCACCCCAGATGTGGAAATGCGATACCCCAGAAAAGAGACGGCTTGTTTGGAGAATACACATTTCTCGGCCTTGACGAACAGGTCATGCTCCAATAGATCCAGACAGGGAGGGAGAACAAACAGATCCAGACAGGGGGGGACAACAAACAGATCCAGAGAGAGAGGGACAACAAAAGGATCCAGAGAGAGAGGGACAACAAACAGATCCAGACAGGGAGGGACAACAAACAGATCCAGACAGGGAGGGAGAACAAACAAATCCAGACAGGGAGGGAGAAAAAAAAATGCAGACAGGGAGGGAGAACAAACAGATCCAGACAGGGAGTGACAACAAACAGATCCATAGAGAGAGGGACATCAAATGGATGCAAAGAGAGAGGGACAACAAACAGATCCAGACAGGGAGGGAAAACAAACAGATCCAGACAGGGAGGGACAACAAACAGATCCAGACAGGGGGGGACAGCAAACAATTCCAGACAGGGAGGGACAACAAACAGATCCAGACAGGGAGGGACAACAAACAGATCCAGACAGGGAGGGATCACAAACAGATCCACAGAGAGATGGACAACAAACAGATCCAGAGAGAGAAGGACAACAAACAGATCCAGACATGGAGGGGCAACATACAGGTCCAGACAGGGAAGGACAACAATCAGATCCAGACAGGGAGGGACAACAAACAGATCCAGACTGTGAGGGTGAACAAACAGATCCAGACAGGGAGGAAAAACAAATAGATCCAGAGAGAGACGGACAACAAACAAATCCGGACAGGGAGCGACAAGAAACAGATCCAGAGAGAGAGGGACAACAAACAGATCCATACAGGGAGGGACAACAAACAGATCAAGAGAGAGAGGGACAACAAACAGATCCAGACAGGGAGGGACAACAAACAGATCCACAGAGAGAGGGACAACAAACAGATCCAGACAGGGAAGGACAGCAAACAGATCTGGACAGGGAGGGACAACAAACATATCCAAACACGGAGAGACAATAAACAGATCCAGACAGGGAGGGACAACAAACAGATCCAGACAGGGAGGGACAACAAACAGATCCAGACAGGGAGAGAGACCAAACAGATCCAGAGATAGAGGGACAACAAACAGATCCAGACAGGGAGGAACAACAAACAGATCCAGACAGGGAGGGACAACAAACAGATACAGAGAGAGAGGGACAACAGACAGATCCAGACAGGGAGGGGCAACAAACAGATCTAGACAGGGAGGGACAACAAACAGATCCAGAGAAGGAGGGACAAGAAACAGATCCAGAGAGAGAGGGACAACAAACAGATCCAGACAGGGAGGGACAACAAACAGATCCAGACAGGGAGGAAAAACCAAAAGATCCAGAAAGAGACAGACAACAAACAAATCTAGACAGGGAGGGATAACAAACAGATCCAGACAAGGAAGGACAAGAAACAGATCCAGAGAGAGAGGGACAACAACCAGATCCAGACAGGGAGGGACAACAAACAGATCCAGAGAGAGAGGGACAACAGACAGATCCAGACAGGGAGGGGCAACAAACAGATCTAGACAGGGAGGGACAACAAACAGAACCAGACAGGGAGCGAAAACAAACAGATCCATAGAGAGAGGGACTACAAATGGATGCAGAGAGAGAGAGACAACAAACAGATCCAGAAAGGGAGGGACAACAAAAGGATCCAGACAGGGAGGGACAACAAACAAATCCACAGAGAGGGACAACAAACAGATCCAGAGGGAGGGACAGCAAAGTGATCCAGATAGGGAGGGAGAACAAACAGATCCAGACAGGGAGGGACAAGAAACAGATCCATAGAGAGAGGGACAACAAACAGATCCATACAGGGAGGGACAACAAACAGATCAAGAGAGAGAGGGACAACAAACAGATCCAGAAAGGGAGGGACAACAAACAGATCCACAGAGAGAGGGACAACAAACAGATCCAGACAGGGAGGGACAGCAAACAGATCCGGACAGGGATGGACAACAAACACATCCAAACACGGAGGGACAATAAACAGATCCAGACAGGGAGGGACAACAAACAGATCCAGACAGGGAGGGACAACAAACAGATCAAGACAGGGAGGGAGACCAAACAGATCCAGAGATAGAGGGACAACAAACAGATCCAGACAGGGAGGGACAACAAACAGATCCAGACAGGGAGGGACAACAAACAGATACAGAGAGAGACAGACAACAAACAGATCCAGACAGGGAGGGACAACAAACAGATCCAGACAGGGAGGAAAAACAAATAGATCCAGAAAGAGACAGACAACAAACAAATCTAGACAGGGAGGGACAAGAAACAGATCCAGAGAGAGAGGGACAACAAACAGATCCAGACAGGGAGGGACAACAAACAGATCCAGAGAGAGAGAGGGACAACAGACAGATCCAGACAGGGAGGGGCAACAAACAGATCCAGACAGGGAGGGACAACAAACAGAACCAGACAGGGAGCGAAAACAAACAGATCCATAGAGAGAGGGACAACAAATGGATGCAGAGAGAGAGAGACAACAAACAGATCCAGAAAGGGAGGGACAACAAACAAATCCAGACAGGGAGGGACAACAAACAGATCCACAGAGAGGGACAACAAACAGATCCAGACAGGGAGGGACAGCAAAGTGATCCAGACAGGGAGGGACAACAAACAGATCCATAGAGAGAGGGACAACAAACAGATCCAGAGAGAGAGGGGCAACAAACAGATCCAGATGGAGGGACAACAAACAGATCCAGAGAGGGAGGGACAACAAACAGATCCAGACAGGGAGGGAGAACAAACAGATCCAGATGGAGGGACAACAAACAGATCCAGACAGGGAGGGAGAACAAACAGATCCACAGAGAGAGGGACAACAAACAGATACAGACAGGGAGGGACAACAAACAGATCCAGAGAGGGAGGGACAACAAACCGATCCAGACAGGGAGAGACAACAAACAGATCCAGACAGGGAGAGACAACAAACAGATCCAGACAGGGACAGACAACAAACAGATCCAGAGAGAGAAAGACAACAAACAGATCCAGACAGGGAGGAACAACAAACAGATCCAGACAGGGAGGGACAACAAATAGATCCAGAGAGAGACGGACAACAAACAGATCAAGACAGGGAGGGACAACAAACAGATCCAGACAGAGAGGGACAACAAACAGATCCAGAGAGAGAAAGACAACAAACAGATCAAGACAGGGAGGGACAACATTAAACAGATACAGACACGGAAAGACAACATACAGTTCCAGACAGGGAGGGACAACAAACAGATCCAGACAGTGAGGGACAACAAATAGATCCAGAGAGAGACGGACAACAAACAAATCCAGACAGGGAGGGAAGAGAAACAGATCCAGAGAGAGAGGGACAACAAACAGATCCATAGAGAGAGGGACAACAAACAGATCCAGACAGGGAGAGACAACAGACAGATCCAGACAGGGAGGGACAACAAACAGATCCAGACAGGGAGGGACAACAAACAGATCCAGACAGGGAGGGACAACAGACAGATCCAGACAGGGAGGGAAAACAAGCAGATCCAGACAGGGAGGGACAACAGACAGATCCAGACAGGGAGGGACAACAAACAGATCCAGACAGGGAGGGACAACAAACAGATCCAGACAGGGAGGGACAACAAACAGATCCAGACAGGGAGGGACAACAAACAGATCCAGACATGGAGGGACAACAAACGGATCCAGAGAGAGAAGGACAACAAAAAGACCCAGAGAGGGAGGGACAACAAACAGATCCAGACAGGGAGCGAAAACAAACAGATCCAGATAGAGGGACAACAAACAGATCCAGACAGAGAGGGAGAACAAACAGATCAAGACAGGGTGGGAGAACAAACAGATCCAGACAGGGAGGGTGAACAAACAGATCCAGATAGAGGGACAACAAACAGATCCATACAGAGAGGGAGAACAAACAGATCCAGAGAGAGAAGGAGAACAAACAGATCCAGAGATGAAGGGACAACAAACAGATCCAGACAGGGAGGGAAGACTAACAGATCCAGACAGGGGGAGAACAAACAGATCCAGAGAGAGAGGGACAACAAATAGATCCAGCCATGGAGGGAGAACAATCAGATCAAAACAGGGAGGGACAACAAACAGATCCAGACAGGGAGGGACAACAAACAGATCCAGACAGGGAGAGACAACAAACAGATCCAGAGAGAGAAAGACAACAAACAGATCAAGACAGGGAGGGACAACAAACAGATACAGACACGGAAAGACAACATACAGGTCCAGACAGGGAGGGACAACAGACAGATCCAGACAGGGAGGGACAACAAACAGATCCAGACAGGGAGGGACAACAAACAGATCCAGACAGGGAAGGACAACAGACAGATCCAGACAGGGAGGGACAACAAACAGATCCAGACAGGGAGGGACAACAAACAGATCCAGACAGGGAGGGAGAACAAACAGATCCAGAGAGAGACGGACAACAAACAGATCCAGACAGGGAGGGACAACAAACAGATCCAGACAGGGAGAGAGAACAAACAGATCCAGACAGGGAGGGACAACAAACAGATCCAGACAGGGAGGGACAACAAACAGATCCAGACAGGGAGAGAGAACAAACAGATCCAGACAGGGAGGGACAACAAACAGATCCAGACAGGGAGAGAGAACAAACAGATCCAGACAGGGAGGGACAACAAACAGATCCAGACAGGGAGAGAGAACAAACAGATCCAGACAGGGAGGGAGAACAAACAGATCCAGACAGGGAGGGAGAACAAACAGATCCAGACAGGGAAGGACAACAAACAGATCCAGACAGGGAGGGACAACAAACAGATCCAGACAGGGAGGGACAACAAACAGATCCAGAGAAAGAAAGCATTCAAGCCGCCACAACAAGTCCTTCCAGAAATGACAGTGATTTAGGCAACAAAGACACTGGGCCCAGGCAAGTGAAGCTGTATAGCAACCCACACAAAAGTTTTGGTTCACAGAAAAGGGCATTTCAGCACTGCTGGTTTGAGAATTACAATTGGGAAGAGTATTCTTTCCACAAAAACGCAGCTTTTTGGCAAAAACATTACATTTTATTATTTTGTCAGCAATTGCTGCAAAAAATGAAAAAAGTTTGTTTATCTTCGGTCAATATGTAATGGCTCAAACACACAGAGACAGTGTTGTGGCATGGCAAAGCTACCAGGCAACTAGCAGTCATTGGAACATTGCTCAGATTTTAACATCTGCCCATGCTAGTAATATTGAGTATCTGAGGAGAATTTTTGTGGTCACCTCAATGTTAGGAAGACAGGGACTCTCTTTCCGTGCCAATGATGAATCTAGAGAAAACACAAATAGAGGTAACTTTCTTAAATGTATGGAGCTTTTGAAGGAGTTTCCTGCAAAGGTACAATACTCCATCAAATGCGACGTATCTCTCTCCAGAATCTCAGAATGACATGATCGAATGCTGTGCTCAAGAGATTATGGACACCATGGTCTCTGAGATGTCAAAGTCTGGAATGTATGCCATTATGGCGGATGAGGCCAGGGACGGGCAGTCTGAACAGTTGGCTCTGTGTGTTAGGTATGTGATAGAGGGGACAGTTAAGGAGCATTTACAAAGGAAAATGGGAGATTTTGTGGTGGAGACCTCCTTGGGTTTAGGCACAGAAATGTCATGTTCCCAAACAATGAAAACAGAGTTGTTGCTCCCCTGCTTGGACAGCCCCAACTCAAAAAACTTCCTACATACATCATGCTTAACTGAGTTTGCCAAGCACTACAGTATTGATGTTAAAACAGAAGAGATGTTGGTGGTCAGAAACTTTCTTGCCCTGAAAAGGATGTCCTCCCAAAGATATGCTTGCTGTGCATAACCTCCTGGATGATGATATGTTTCCTTCACTGAAGGAAATCATTCAGGTTGCCCTCACAATTCCTGTGAGCAGCTGCTCCTGTGAAAGGTCCTTTGGTGCACTGCGCTGGCTGCACTCCTGGTTGAGTAAGACAATGGGACAGAAAAGGCTTGCAAGTCTTGCAGCCATGTCCTTGAGGGTGAAGTGCTTGGGCCACGAAGCCATAATAGTGTTATTGACCGCTTTGCCACCTTTAAAAATAAGAGGTACACTTTGATGCGTACACACACAAAATAAGCATCAAAAGAGAGAAGCAGGAGGAGCAGTTCTGTAATATAGGTTGTAATATTTGTTTGGGATCTTACTTTTTATTGGATTTTATTCCTAATTATATTTCATTTTTTTCAATTTTATTTAGCTCATTAGTTGAATTTAGTTTTGCCCCATTGTGGATGATACTGTTTAAGACGTTCCATGTTGTAACGGTTGTCGTCGGGAATGGAGGACCAAAACGCAGCAGGAATGTGGATGCTCATCTTGTATTTTATTTTATTTTAAATAAAGAAAACACCAAAATAACAAAATGAAGAACGAACAACAAAACAGTCTTGTCATGCTCACACAGGCAAAACAAGAAACAATCTCCCACAAACACTAAACCAAACAATTACCCATATATAGGACTCTCAATCAGAGGCAACGAGAAAGCACCTGCCTCCAATTAAGAGTCCAACCCCCCATTAACCTACACATAGAAATATACCAACCCAGGAAGAACATAGAAGTACAAAAAATAGAACATAAACCAAAACCCGGAAATAATAAATCAAACGCCCTACTAAATAAACCACCACCCCGAACCACATAAAACAAATACCCTCTGCCACGTCCTGACCAAACTACAATAACAAATAACCCTTATACTAGTCAGGACGTGACACATGTGTCTGAATTATTGGGTTAATTTTGAGCAACAATTAACAAAAGGGTGAAACTTAAATAAATATTTTTTTTCTCTAATGGTATAATATGACCTGCATGTCTTCACATTTCTGTCTCGCTCTCAAAATAACATCAAAAAGTATTTTGGCTAGCTAGTACAGCCATTTTTGTGCCTTTTGTTGGTGTGGGATGGAGACAGAGTGGACTTTAATTTCTTTATTTGGATATGATTTAAGTAAGTCATATTAGATCAGTGTCTAACACAAACTATGAGACAGGTATACTTTTAGCCTTGACCAAAAATAACCTTATTTTGATCGATTTTACACCCGTTTTGGGGGCTTTAGAACAAATCCTGGGGGGAGTATGCCCAGATCCCCCTAAAAGAAGCTTAGTCCCCCCATCCATGAATCTCTAGTGACGTCCCTGGGCTGGGATATTCTACACTCAACAGACTGAAGACTCCATTAGAGAAGAGAAAGAGCAAGGATGTAACCATTAGTCCAAACAGTTTTCAACTAAGTTTCTATTGGACAAATTCAGGTAGGTCCCTCCCCATTTCGTTCCGTTTGCTTCGGTTCGGAAACATTTTACAACAGAATTGGCATAATGAATATGCCCCAGGCGAGAGGCGGAAGTACGTAGAAAGAACCATGATGTGCATATGTTTTGGATCTCACAATGTCTTGCATGCCTCGCAAATTCACCAAAGTAGTCTGAAGTTCACTTCTTCCTCTCTGGTTTTATTTCAATTACACAGCTTTCCCCAGGCCTGTATAGCTTATCATCTAATTAGGCCAAAAAATGTAAAATAATATGTTTTCTGATAACTGCACTAGGATTTTCATTTTGTGTTTTTGGTTAGTGATTTTTCTTTAAGTTAAGAATCCCAATCTCTTTTAAACGTTTTAAAGTTGAAACATTCACCGCCCTAGTGTGTGTCTGGGTCAAACTAGCATAGAGTAGAATCATCCGCTCGTATTAGAGACTGATTAAAATCAGTTTATCAACAGGGTCATTTAGGTATGACTCCAATCCATCTGTAAAGTAGCTCTGATGTACTGCGCTGCATTCCAACCACATATCTACAGTATGCATGACTTGGCAGAGAGGCCCATGTACCCAGGGGACCCTCAGTGAGCCCCTCAGGCAATAGGCAGATACGGCTACAGGCTTCCAACCTCTTAAACCTGGCAGGGTGCCAGACCTGCAGGAATTTATCCCTCCCTCCTTCGATCCCTCCCTTCATATTTCACGTCTGTTTCCGTTCTCTATATCTGATAGCTTGATCACTGCCGTGGGTCAGATGCTGACACCAACATAAGGGGCGCTTAAATCACTCTAAACAACATCTATCATGGACCTTATAAAACCGGCTTCATGGCACAATACCCAACCTGGCCTCGTGCTGGAGAAATGCTCATCTATCATACGCCCGTTTGACACCAGGAAGCACTTTTTTGATGACGTGCACAAGACGGAGAGAGATGAGATGAGAGAGGGGTACTCTGACTATGGAGTAATAATACTGTATCAGTAAGAAGGCAGAAGACAAAGGAGGTGGAACCAGCTTGGGATAAAAGCTGGTGTTGGTGAGACCCAGAGAGATAGAGAACGAGAGAAAGGCAGAGCTTGAGAGAGTGAGAGCGACCGAGAGAGAAAGGGAGAAAGAGAAAGAAAAAAGACAGAGAGAGGTCCTTAATAGCTGTTTTGTTTTCAATAGCAGTGAGAGTGGTTTTGAGGGGTGGAGGAAGGGAGGGAGGGACAGAGGAGGGGAGGTGGGAGAATGAGGACGATAATTGACTTTGATTATTGGCTTAATATTATGGCACGCTGACAGGTCGCCCAGATTTACGGCTTGGGGAAACAGAAACAAATGAAATGCAGGTGCTTGAGCGGAGAGAGAGGACGCTGTTATGCCCCTTAAATCACAACACTCCCCTTGGCTGCCGCCGCCATGGCAACCATTTGATTAATTGACGGATGCTAATAGATTACAGCAAATTGTTAGCTCTCTAAAGTCAAACAAAGAGAGAAAAAAAACAAGCATTCAAAGAAAAAAACCTATATGACGTGACTAATTTGCCCTCGCAACAATATTGGTGTGTTTAACAAATGTTCTGGTGACTGCGAGGAGCTTTATAGGGACTGGAGTGGGCTGTTTGAAATAATGAAATAATGAGATTTCAGATCCCATGACAGCTGCTTGTTTCTGCTTCCTGCTTCTGGAAAGGAGGCATAATCCAGACATTCATATATTTCTCCTGCAATTATAGTCATTTAAGCTCTTTAAAGTGGGGTAGGTAACAGCCACTTACAATCCATCACTCTAAAGCAAAATACACAAGCCTGCGATAGCTGGGGACGGAGAAAATGGATGCCATGCTTGCCATGTCTACTGGTACACTAACCAGCCCCAAATTAAAGCATTTTCACAAACACAGAAAACACATCATGGAGCTTTTGAAGGGGTAAAGTGGCTCCATCCATGCAAAAAATATCTGATGTGGCTGTATTCCAACCTCATCGTTCAATTATACTGTACAACTCCAAAAAACTACAGAATGCCACCAATTTGGATACATGTGGATCAGTGCCCTACTGCTAGAATGAACAAACGTGATCTGTATTTGTTGCATTGTTTTAGCACGTCTCAGTATATGACAGGGAAAGTAACATAGACAGGGAAAAGTCTGAAGGCCCTATCCTATCACTGCTGATCCAAACCAGTAATACCTGGGATCTGTGAATAAATGATTGTTGTCTTGTATGTTGAGTTGAATATGTAATTGAAAACATTCATTATTGCAGCATAGCCTAAAACAAAGGCAGTTATTGATCTTCTTGTCCGGGTTGGTGCCCCCCCTTGGGTTGTGCCATGGCGAAGATCTTTGTGGGCTATACTCGGCCTTGTCTCAGGATGGTAAGTTGGTTGTTGAAGATATCCCTCTAGTGGTGTGGGGTCTGTGCTTTGGCAAAGTGGGTGGGGGGATATCCTGCCTGTTTGGCCCTTTCCGGGGGTATCGTCGGATGGTGCCACAGTGTCTCCCAACCCCTCTTGTCTCAGCCTCCAATATTTATGCTGCAGTAGTTTTTGTGTCGGGGGCTAGGGTCAATCTGTTATATCTGGAATATTTCTCCTGTCTTATCCTGTGTCCTGTGTGAATTTAAGTATGCTCTCTCTAATTCTTTCTCTTTCTCTCTTTTCTATCTTTCTTGCTCTCTTTCTTTCTTTCTTTCTTTCTTTCATTCTTTCTTTCTTTCTTTCTTTCATTCTTTCTTTCTTTCTTTCTTTCTTTCTTTCTTTCTTTCTTTCTTTCTTTCTGTATAGCAACCCACACCGTGCTGCTGCTCCAGTTTCAACTGTTCTGCCTGTGGCTATGGAACCCTGACCTGTTCACCGGACGTACTACCTGTCCCAGACCTGCTGTTTTCAACTCTCTAGAGACAGCAGGAGCGGTAGAGATACTCTGAATGATCGGCTATGAAAAGCCAACTGACATTTACTCCTGAGGTGCTGAACTGTTGCACCCTCGACAACCACTGTGATTATTATTATTTGACCCTGCTGGTCATCTATGAACATTTGAACATCTTGGCCATGTTCTGTTATAATCTCCACCCGGCACAGCCAGAAGAGGATTGGCCACCCCTCATAGCCTGGTTCCTCTCTAGGTTTCTTCCTAGGTTCTGGCCTTTCTAGGGAGTTTTTGCTAGCCACCGTGCTTCTACACCTGCATTGCTTGCTGTTCAGGGTTTTAGGCTGGGTTTCTGTACAGCACTTTGTGACATCAGGTGATGTAAGAAGGGCTTTATAAATAAATTCGATTGATTGATTTTTGACTTATCCCGGAAACCCAGCCATTGATTTAGATTTTATCGGGCCCTGGTTAAATAGTACTTATCCCTGAATTGCCACTCACCTTGTCTGGATGAGGACTTGCCCAAGCTTGTGCTCTAGAGGGTAGTGTTCTCCCTCCTACCACACATGGGAAGTTCATTTAGACAGCCTCTGATTTTAACATGGCATGGGTTGATCATTGCAAATAACCTCTCATATGGAATATAATCATTCTCATTATCGATAACAATAAGTGGACCATGAGTGTAACAAGCTAATCTTAAAACAAATTATTATTTTAATGCTGCCACTGTAGTAGATCATTCACTAAATAACCAAAATGGTTCAATTTAACTCATTAATGAATCCCTACTAATGTAATAACAACGTTAAGACTTTGAAAGTGAAGGGGAAGTGATGGAGGTAAAAGTTGTCCACTGTTGATGAAATATCAGTGCAACTCTTTTGACAGCTCCAAACCTCTCCCTCCACTCTGTGGCTTGAATATGGATTTATAGTAATCGAGAAGGAAGCATCGAACACAAGTCTCCAGCCGAAGAGAGAAATGGGTCTGAGGGAGCCAAAAAGAAGAAAGATCAATGACCGGGAAAAGAGGAATGATTGTCCAAGCCCATCACATAATTGCCTTAAAAGCCTATTGAAAATGCAGGGTCGTCCAATGTCCACCCAGTGAAGTTAACACTCCCGATATGCCATACAATTTAATTATCACGACATGATTCCCTCATCGAGTGGTCACCGATTAAATGGCTCCGTTAATGGCAGAACGTATTCTTCCCAGCTCAAGAATCATCCTTTTGGTCAGTAATCATTGAACTGTATAAATGTAATTTAAATACTTGATTGAAAAGGGGGGGCTTTGCTAATTAAGAGTTTTTGTCGAGTCCATAATCATTTTGGCTTGCTATTCATCAGGAACATTGTGGTTATTAGACCTTGCAGCATTTTGGACTGGTGTTTTCCTGAATATTGGAAACCTAAACAAAAAATCTACATAAACATCATAAAGGATTATAATCCATAGAAAAGGTGCTATTGTATACTAGAAGTCCTCACGGGCCAGTGAAAGAATTTCAAGTCAGTTTATTTGTCATAATATACACATAATATACAGTGCATTCAGAAAGTATTCATACCCCTGACTTATTCCACATTTGATGTTACAGCCTGAATTCAAAATAGATTAAATATTTGTTTTCCTCACCCATCTACACATAAGTATTCACACCCCTGAGTCAATACCTTGTAGAAGCACCTTTGGCAGTGATTACAGCTGCGAGTCTTTCTGGGTATGACACTAATTTTCTTGGCACTCCTGTATTTGGGGAGTTTCTCCCATTCTTCTCCACAGATCCTCTCAAGCTCTGTCAGGTTGGACGGGGAGCGTTGCTGCACAGCTATTTTCAGGTCTCTTCAGAGATGTTCGATCGGGTTCAAGTACAGGCTCTGGCTGGGACACTCAAGGACATTCAGAGACTTGTCCCAAAGCCACTCCTGCGTTGTCTTTGCTGTGTGCTTTGGGTCGTTGTCCTGTTGGAAGGTGAACCTTCACCCCCCAGTCTGAGGTCCTGAGCGCTCTGGAGCAGGTTTTCATCAAGGATCTCTCTGTACTTGGCTCCGTTCATCTTTCCCTTGTTCTTTACTAGTCTCCCAGTCCCTGCTGCTGAAAAACATCTCCACCGCATGATGCTGCCACCACCATGCTTCCCCGTAGGGATGGTGCCAGGTTTTCTCCAGACGTAAAACTTGGCATTTAGGCCAAAGAGTTCAATCTTTGTTTCATCAGAGTAGAGAATCTTGTTTCTCATGGTCTGAGTCCTTTAGGGCTTTCCACACCTGGATTGTGCAACATTTGCCCATTCTTATTTTCTAAATTCTTCAAGCTCTGTCAAATTCGTTGTTGATCATTGCTAGACAACCATTTTCAGGTCTTGCCATAGATTTTCAAGTAGATTTAAGTCACAACTATAACTAGGTTACTCAGGGGCATTCACTGTCTTCTTTCTAAGCAACTCCAGTGTAGATTTGGCCTTCAGTTTTAGGTTATTGTTCTGCTGAAAGGTGAATTCATCTCCAGGTATCTGGTGGAAATCAGACTGAACCAGGTTTTTCTTTAGGATTTTGCCTGTTTTTAGCTCTTCTTTTATCCTGAATAACTCCGCAGTCCTTAATGATTACAAGAAAATGTGGAAAGTGGTACTCAGTAATGTGTTGTATTGGATTTGCCCCAAACTTAACACATTGTATTCAGGACAAAAAGTGTTTTTTTCTTTTCTTTAGTGCCTTGTTGCAAACAGGATGCATGTATTGGAATATTTTTCCTTCCTTCTTTTCACTCTGTCAATTAGATTAGTATTGTGGAGTAACTACAATGTTGTTGATTCATCCTCAGTTTTCTTCTATCACAGCTATTACTAAACTCTGTAACTGTTTTAAAGACACCATTGGCCTCATGGTCAAATCCCTAAGTGGTTTGCTTTCTCTCTGGCAACTGAGTTAGGAAGGACACTTGCATCTAGGTAGTGACTGGGTGTATTGATACACCATCCAAAGTGTAATTCATAACTTCATCACGCTCAAAGGGATATTTATTTTACCCATCTACCAATAGTTGCCCTTCTTTGCGAGGCATTGGAAAACCTCCCTGGTCTTTGTGGTTGAATCTGTGTTTCAAATTCACTGCTCGACTGAGTGACGTTACAGATAATTGTATTTGTGGGGTACAGAGATGAAGTAGTCATTCAAAAATCTGTGTTAAACACTATTATTACACACAGAGTGAGTCCATGCAACATATTATGTGACTTGTTAAGCACATTTTTGCTCCTGAACTTATTTAGGCTTGCCCTTACAAAGAGGTTGAATACTTATTTACTCAAGACATTTTAGTTTTTCATTTTTAATACATTTATAAAAATGACGTTATGGGGTATTGTATGTAGGCCTTAAAAAAAATATTGTGTAATAATATATAGCCATTGGGCAGTCACGGAGTGTGTGTGGGTGTGTGCGAGTGTGTTAGTGTGTGTGTTTGAGCCCATGAGTGTGTGGTAAAGTACAGGGGGAGGTGCAGAGTCAGTGCATTAGACTGTTTGTGTACTGGTGGTCAGTCCCGGTTCAAGAGTTCAGTAGTCTGATGGCTTGTGGAAAAAAACTGTCTCGGAGCCTGTTGGTCCGAGACCTGACGCTCCGATACAGTCTGCCAGATGACAACAGAGTGAATAGTCCGTGGCTGGGTGGTGTGTGGGGTCCTTGATGATGCTGGGAGTAGATGTCCTGTATGGGTGGGAGCACGGCTCCAGTGATGTACAGGGCCGTCTTCACCACCCGCTGGAGGGCCTCTCGCTCGAAAGCAGAGCAGTTTCCTTACCATGCTGTGATGCAGCCGTGAAACATCATCATTCAAGGTATCAACTCAATGAAAAGGAGTTACAGTTGTAGGCAGACTGTCTCATGTTCTGCCAGGATTTCTCTTGGTGTGGTGATGTTAAAAATAAACATCTCTCCAAACATCCATCCATCCAGGGTAGGAGAAGCCAGGAGAAGTTAGAGAAACCCATAGGACAGGAGACCCCCACCCTGTACTGTGACGTACCACCCTGTCTGGCCCGGGCCAGGACTCTGATCCTCATTCAGGTTCCCTTTCATGGGTCAATATTTAAAGAATCAACAGTGCTGCTCAGGACCCCACAGTGATATTAGCTTGGATAATATGGCAGTTTGTTTTTTATTTTCTCAGTTTGTGTTTTCCTTCCACAGTAGAGCCTCCAGTTTAAATAGGCCCAACGTAAACCAAACTTGTGGTAAATGCAAAGTCGAGTCTTTCACGCTTCGGCACGTCCTGTACAGGGCTAGAAACAGGCCATATTTTCTATGCTTCTGACAGAGCAGAGACAGAGCTGTGCCAAAATGAATGTGGGAGGATTTGGATGTGCTGATCACTTCCATATGGAAGACACACTGAACAACTGGAGAATGTTGTAAAAATGGATTTTCACTCTGTTATGACTTATGAAATCCTCACTGAAGAAGCATTGAGTGCTATTCAACGGGGCACTGTGTGCAACAAGCAGTACTCTTCTAAGAACCCTTTTTTGACCTGTTGTCTCGCTTATAACAGTACAGATTCACATTAACTTTGACCTGCCAGCATTATCAGGTTCTACTCTGGGAGCCTTTTGGAGCCGTCGATAAATTTGAACCACCCGGCCACTTGGCTAGAGGTCTATCCCATAATCAGACACCCAGAAAGGGCTGCAGAACACTTGTTGGTCCACTGCCTGCCTCGAAACGACTCTGGGCCCTAGTGCTGGAGTTGGAACAGGCTCTGGGAGTGGAACGGAGAGAGAGTTGGAGTGAGAGAGGTAGAGAGAAAGAGGTAGAGAGGGAAAGAGAATAAAAGAGGGAGAGAGAGGAGGGTGTCTTGGCAACAGAGCTCTGATTCTATTTATGGCTTTTAACAGAAATCTGATTAACGGAAGCATTTTAAGCAGAGTGACCTGGAGGAGTGAGGAATGGGAGAGCGAGCGAGCGAGAGGGAAGCCAGGAGAAACAGACGCTTTCATTAAATCAGCAATGCGCACCACGAATAAAGGAATAAACTAAAATGAAATAAAGGAGTCATTCCCCACGTTTATCTATGACAGCTTAGGAGCTGCACGTTTTTTTTGGAAGGATTCAACAATATACCCATAAAACATTTTGTCTTTTATTTCTGCATGATTCTCTATAACATTGTATGTTTGCAGAGCGAAGACTGCACATCGCGTTTGAGATTAATAGTGTCGATATTAAATTTGATGTGCATTCTTGTCATTGAGAAAGCTTTGTTTCTAGAAATCACACTCATGGCTGATGAAAAGTCTTCAGACTCTGTGTTGTCACTACAAGGGGTATCAAACACTTGCCCCTAACTCCTCTCTCTATCTCCACTCTTGAAACATTTTAATTGCATTTTACCGGGCGGGATAGTAACCATTAAAAACACCCTTAATCACACAGCTCAGTGATCAAAACACAGCATTTAAATGCTGAAATTATGAAACACTTAATGATTTCCTGAGAAATAAACCTGAGGCGATTGGCCTGAGGGTCTGATAAGCAGGCTGCCTCTCCCCAGCTGATAAAGCCATTTCACCCAGCATTATGGCTCTAATTAGATATGGCCGCCGCTCAGAATGATACGTCTTCCTCCAAATGATCACTTATTAGGCCTGGAGTGAAACCGGGGAGACCCATAGAATCTCCATAATAGGCCATACCAGACCCCATTATAGGATGCCTGGCAAAACAAACACCTAGGCAGCAGAGTAACAAGGTACATCTATTTTAAGAGCAAGCAGTTGTGTTGGAGATGGTCGTTAGGATTACTCAAGGGTGAAGGTTGGTAGAGAGATCTCATTGGCCAGCTGGACATTTCAGTAGAAAGTCAGGAAGTAATACTCACTTAATTAACCTTCTTCAGCAGTTTGCTGTGGATATGCAGGTTGTAATGCTGCTGATTAAAACAACTAAGTCAGAGCCCCAAACAGTGCTTATAATGTATCATAATGAAGCTTTTGTCCATTTCGATATTTCTCATTGTGCTAATTTCCTTCATAACCATGCCAGATTATATGATATGTATTCAACACAAAGGGTTGAGAAATAATCCCAGAAGTCCAAATACAGCTAGTTAAAGAAAAATAGTCCAAATCTAACTAGTTATGCTAAGAGTTAAACTTCGAATCATGATACCTTGAACACTATTCGCCCACCATAGAAGCGACAGAAAGAGAGAGGAGCTCAACAAATACTTGAGCTGAGCCCAATCCTCCTACCGCTGTGACTAAGGGCATCTTAACGCAGACAGATCGCCCCTGGAGAGAGGGAGTGTGGCGTTGATGATCAGTCTCCTAGTTTGTGTGTACGTTGGGAAACTCACTGTGCCACAGGGGAGCAACCTCACAGATGCAACCAAGCAGCAGGAATCGCTCTCCACGCTTCTCCGCGCCCCGACAGGGATTTAACTGGGAGCTCCACACATGACGGATCGAGCGTGGAAATCGCCCGGCGGAGCAGAGAGAGGGTGCACAGAAAAGAGGGACGAGGGGCAGGGGAACCACCTGTGGTTGGCGTTTAGCAAACATGACAGTGTTTTGAGAATGGATGTGTGATTTTTGATGGTCCGTTTGATACCAGGGTGAAAACCCAGGGACTTTCCCTGTGTGAAGGATGAACGGTCATGTGTGGTCGTGGTGTGGTTGTAATGTGGTTGATGAGTCCTCTTCTGACTTTACTGTACACCATGGCTGTAATGCCCTCCTACACAACAATAACAACAGCGTGTCAAAGTTAGGATACTTCTCGAGTTGCAACTTCAACCAAAGTACACTTAAAGACAAGCACAAGCATCTGCGCTAATGTAGTGTCCAATCTCTGTATATTAATTTGTCCTCTTGGCCAGCTGGAGATGTCATTTTTTGGCTTACTTCAGCCATAATGTTCTCCCTCCCTGATTCCCTGCATAAGATTTCCTTTGTGTTGGTCCATTGCAGTGCTGTGGATGAATGGGTGAATGGAGCGGAGGCAGGCGGTGGGATGACAGGCCACAGGGCCTGCACACTGATAAATGGCCTGTGTTTATTTAGCTTCATCTGCATAAGAGAGACTAGCCACTCTTTTCCTTTCATCTTAAGGGTCCCAGGGAGATTGTTATCCCCGGGCAGGTGGGCCGGCTACACAGTTCTCCTCTTTGGGTAAGCACCTCTCCTCCAGCCACACGCCTAATGATCGCAGCCAGCATCTGGCACAGGTGGCCCCAGTGATTATTCATGCTAGAGATGGATTGACAACCGGGGAAAGGGCCTTCTCTTTTTTCTACCCTCTCACTCTCTCACTTTCTTTCAAGCTTTCTCTTTGTCTGTTTCTCTTTCTTTCTCTCTTTATTTCTCCCTATTAACTTTCTCCTCTCTCTCCGACTTTCTTTCTCTCCCCACCCCTCACTCTCTCTTTCTCTCCGTCTTTCTCTCACTTTCTTTCACTCTCTTTTTAATTTCTTCTCCTCCTCTCATCTTCCTTTGACTTTCCCTCCTCTCCCCATCTTTCCCTCCTCTCTCCATCTTTCCCTCCTCTCTCCATCTTTCCCTCCTCTCCCCATCTTTCCCTCCTCTCTCCATCTTTCCCTCCTCTCTCTCCCTCAGCACCACATCCTAGACACATGTGGTGAGTTTTGTCAGCTTCATTATGTGAGTTTAGAGTCAAGAGAGGAGAAATATTTATGTTACGAGGGCCTTTTACAATACGAGCGCTGTTCCTCTTGTTTGGATGGTTCTGCAGGTGCAGCTCTAATGGCTCAGCGCTGAGACCTCCATAAACCACAGTGGAGCGTTAAAACAGCAGATGTGCTCCTCAGAGACCAGCATTAGCCATCCAACTAACACCCCATGCCAGGGACTGGGACTTGGACTGGAAAGACAGGAGAGAAGAGGGAGGGGGATGTTTCTTACGTTTCACCAGCCTGCCTGCCTGTCTTTAGTGCAGCGTTAAGAGGGTAATGGTTCTATCCCCTCTTCAAAGACAAACAGAGAGGGAGATCCCATAGGGTGGATCCCTCAGAGATGGAACAGTACAGACAGACAGACGGACAAACAGAGAGGGAGATCCCATAGGGTGGATCCCTCAGAGATGGAACAGTACAGACAGACAGACGGACAAACAGAGAGGGAGATCCCATAGGGTGGATCCCTCAGAGATGGAACAGTACAGACAGACAGACGGACAAACAGAGAGGGAGATCCCATAGGGTGGATCCCTCAGAGATGGAACAGTACAGACAGACAGACGGACAAACAGAGAGGGAGATCCCATAGGGTGGATCCCTCAGAGATGGAACAGTACAGACAGACAGACGGACAAACAGAGAGGGAGATCCCATAGGGTGGATCCCTCAGAGATGGAACAGTACAGACAGACAGACGGACAAACAGAGAGGGAGATCCTATAGGGTGGATCCCTCAGAGATGGAACAGTACAGACAGACAGACGGACAAACAGAGAGGGAGATCCCATAGGGTGGATCCCTTAGAGATGGAACAGTACAGACAGACAGACTGACAGACAGACGGACAGACAGAGAAACAAACACATAAGAAATCTGGCTTTGTATGGCCCATAATGCCTTATTCCTCAAGGTAAATAGCAGCTCCAGTGCAGTAGAGCATCTCCACAACACTGGAACCGCCAGGAACAGAACTGAGTGATGCCTTCATCACAAACATTTTGCCAATCATTCATCCAATCATACCTACCAAAAAACACTCACACCCGACAGACACAGGCAATGTGTGATCACACTGCAGCTGCCTCCCGTGTATCCTCTCCTCTCATGAAAATGTCTTGCGTCTGTGTTGCCTTTATATGGCTCTTATTTATTTTAATGGAAATCTCCCCACGTGTGGAGAAACGAGCTGAAGAATACGCTCCATTCATGTGTGGAATGTTCTTGTGTTACATCTTGGAAGGGCTCCCTGACTTCGGGGAACAACACCCAGGGCCTTGTGGTTCCACTTTGCCTGGCAGCCGGTTTGTTGTACCTCTCGAATTAGGGAACAGCTGTGAGCTTTTAGTGTGCAGTATGAGAGGTGTAATACTAACATAACCACTACAATAGGCCTGTATCAGACTCAGGTCTGGAACTCCGTTGGTTTGTGTTATGAAAAGTAAATGAACCCTAAAGTCCTTGAGAAATCAACCTTGTTGATAAATGATGGAATTTTAATATGCCAAATGTCTTTCTGTCACGTAGTACATGGCATAAGTTACATTTACATTTTAGTCATTTAGCTGACGCTCTTATCCAGAGCGACTTACAGAAGTGAATGCATACATTTCATACATGGCCCCCCGTGGGAATCGAACCCACAACCCTGGCATTGCAAACACCATGCGTTGCAAACACCATGCTCTACCAACTGAGCTACAGGGAAGGCTACATCAGTTGTCATACTGGAGTTATAAGGAAATGGTAGGGGCCTCTATGGTGCTGCCCATCACTCCTCTGTCCAATGCCCTAAGGAAGGTGCTGTAGTTATTCTAATGGCGGGTTAAGCTGATGGTTAAGACATGGTTAAGCTGATGGTTAAGACATGGTTAAGCTGATGGTTAAGACATGGTCAAGACACACAGCGGCAGCGTAAGGTCTGTGCTTATCTTTTTTACTACCTGTAAGGTCTGTGCTTATCTTTTCATTCCCTTTCCCTAGAGACGGAGAGATAGAAGGAGGGGTAGATGGCAGGAAAGGGGGAAGAAAGAGATGGATGGAAAATTAAAGAGAGAAGAGAGGAACCCCCAAAAGAGCTCAATTAACAATTGGAGCGTCCTCCAAGGTTTCTCTGCTCTCCTGACTAAAATATAACATCCATGTTGCCTTTTAACGAACCCCCGCCCCCCTAATCCCCATCTAAAACCCCCCTCTCTCTCACACCCCACCCGCTGCTTAGTTTGATATGCGTAAAGGATGCAAATGAGCCACTTAGTAACCACATCAATTACCCACCTGGCCTTCTATCAGCTGCTCTGTGTTGTTGGCAAAACATTTGTTATGGTCGTGCAGTGATGAACACGAGTGGTCGCCGACGGAGACCGCAGACTTATGGTTCGCTCTGGACCCAATTAGGACTCAATGCCTACCTTTCTTCAGAGACCACTAAAACCAGAGCGAGAGCCGATGCTTAGAACAATTACATTAAGTCAGGGCACTCCTGTGCGGTGTGTGTGTTCTTGTTATAATGACTGTATAGAGCCCCTGTTCTATTGAGTTTGGGCCTGCTTCATGTAAATGCACACACAACACAGTCAAATGAGTGTCCAGGCATTAGGTTTGGTACTGGTTCAAGGGGACCCCTATCTGAGAGAGAGACCCTGCTAAGAGAGGGGTAGGAAGAGAGAGGTAGATATAGATTGCAGAACAGAAGCCATATTTCATATTTATTTTTAGTCGCCGGTAATCTACTCTCTCCTTCTCCCCAGCGTCCCCTGTTCTCGATAAGGTGACGTAGACAGGCGAGAGTCTTTTTCCGGCGCTCTATTTCTGCTGGGATGCGACAGGCCTCGTATGATCCAGATGCACAGCCAGATAGGCCTGGATAGAGGGCCACTGTGTCTCTGAAAGGCAGGAGAGAGAGGGATGGAGGGATGGAGGCGGAAGGGTAAATGAGTCTGAAACCGATCTGTCTCTGACTTTTTCAGATAGACTCAGGAAACATCTCAGACTCATATCCAGCTCTTAGTGGGTAGATTTGGTGCTAAATGTACAGTTCCGCCTGCTGGCGAACTCGACAGTTGCCCCTATGAAACAAAATAATTACGGCAGGAATTGTGAGACACGTGGATGTGTATGTACACAGTGTGTGTGTGTATAAATATGTGTGTGTATGGGCATACAGTAGACAGTCCAGGGTCATACAATATGCTGCAGGGGCTGTTTCTAACTTCTGAAGAGGGAGCATATTTGGTGGACCCTCCTGGGGTTTGTATTAACCTCCGGTGTCACCTAACCAAAGCGCTCGGAACGTGCAACTGTTCTTATGACCGTGGTGACCGTAGGCCCATGGAGGGCAAGAGAGGGTGAGGGATTGTGAGGGAGGGTGAGGGAGAGTGTAAGTGTGGTATGAGGTTGGTGCCATCTCTGAATTGCTGACCCTACCTCCGTATGGCGCTACGACCTTATAGTAAAGGATGATGAAACTCTCAGGAGAAAACAGAACCCATCAGAATGAAATATTTCACCACAAAAACATTTTCCTTGGTCAACTGTTTTCCTGGGTCAACTCAACTGTTTGGCCTTTTTATGTGAAAGAGATACAGAAAATAGTCATACATTTTTACCTGTAGTTTATTTCAAAGTTGTGTTAGTTGTGAGAGAAAGAATAAAAACATGAGCTGGAGCACAAGGAAAAATGTGTTTGTGTGGAGGTGCTGACTAACGGCGAATAAACAATAAACTAATAAAATAAAGAGAGTCGCACACTCCATATATAAACTCCCAGTCATTTATTGGGTATTTACCAACGTTTCGGCATCACTGTGCCTTCTTCAGGGCGAGAGAAATAACAGTTACTATTCACACTGTAAGTTCACACTAACTTACTTTAATAAATAAATATTTAATTTCATTCTTTTTTTAAACTATGACTCCCAGAGTCATAATGTGTAGTTGGGGTTATCCATTCTTGACCTCACATAGTTATGCATAACCTTGTGGCCTATGACAGTCTAGTTACGTGTCTGAATCAACGTCATTGCAGACAGACGGGTGTACAGTACAGTACATCCGGGCCTGTTCAGATAGTGAAAGGCTTCATGCTGAGCCTACATAACACACCCAGGGAGGGATATACTGCCACTTAATGCACAGCCTGATCTGTACATGCCAGGCCACAAAGCCCCCAATTGGACTCTAATATTTAAACTGCAGGATACCATTGCTACTCCTCAGAAATAGCCAATACATTATTAATGTGCTCTCTGTCCCCTGGACTGGATGGACCTGTGCTCATTCTTTGATTTGAGAAACTGACTGCAGCAGTAGAAATAAAAGAGCCCTTTGCCGTTCCTTGGCTTGTTACAGTAAAAAGTAAAAGTGTTGACCTGCTACTGTACGTCTCCATTTTCCTGCTAGTTCATTAGCCGCACCTGTGCATTGGAAGTCACACTCCATTCAGCTTGCTTTCTCTTTTCCGCTTATGCTTCAAATAAAGAGCTGTTTCAAAGCACCCGGCACCATATGTGTATTTTCCACACTTTGGAATATGTAATATATTTAGGTTGGTGGTAATCACTCACACATTTCGACAACAGAGGGAAAGAAGTGAGGGAGCAGAGAGAGGAGGAGAAGAGAGTCGCTGTTTTAAAACATGTATGCATGATTAATTACCTGGACCAGCTGGGGGAAAATAGTAGATTTTAAAGAACACAGAGAGAGCCACCGCAAAACCAGTGTGTTTCCCATCCTCCATCAGAATAATTGAAATGTGATTAAAAGGGAAGCAGAAGCCTTCTTTTGCCTGGGTCAGCAGAATATAACAGAGGAGTGAAAAGCTAAAGTCTCTCTCCTCTTTCCATCCTCAAGATGGTGAAGTGTCCGTGAGTTCTACCGTGCGGGGTCATTCACCAAAGGACATGAAGGGAGGTCATTACCCACATTCTCCCGCCTTTTACCTGTCACCTCCAACGAATGCATATTACATTGAGTGACGTGCAGTCAAGCAATTAGGACTGTACAATTACAATCGATCAACACAGCAGTCAGAGGGAGAGCTCCCCAGGCTGAAGGGGGTAATGATGGGAACACAGTTCAAACAGCTGGGAGAGGCCTTTTAAGTCCCCTATCTGGTGTGTGTGTGCACATGTGTGTATGTGTGCGCACAAGTTTGAGTGTGTGCGCGGGTGCGTGTGTGTGGGTGCGTGCGTGTATGTGTGTGTGCATGCTTGGCTCTCTCGTTGCAGTCCATGCCAGGAAGGTTCATGTGCATCTCTCTAATGAAAGAGAGCTCTGAGGGACTGCTGACTGGCAGATACAGTGCTAGCTCTCTGTAGTGTAAAGTAAATGGTGACCCATGCTCTCACCTGTTCTCTCTCTCCCTGTGTTTGAGTCCTCAGATAGAGTACAGTAGCTGTTGGCTTCATACCCACTGAAGCCAGGAGGTGGGTACCTTTCTGACATCAGAGGTTGTGAACTTTGAACTTCCACCCAGTGCTGGCCAAAAGTGATTATGTAATCTAATTGTTCTCACCTTTTAGACCACATGTCAAATTCATTCCACGGAGGGCCGAGAGTCTGCGGGTTTTCGCTCCAACCTTGTACTTGATTGATGAATTAAGGTCAGTAATTAGTAAGAAACTCCTCTCACCTGGTTGTCTAGGTCTTAATTGAAAGGAAAAACCCAAAACCTGCAGACCCTCGGCCCTCCGTGGAATGAGATTGACACCCCTGTTCTAGACTGTAAAGGTCACTAACTTTAAACCACATTGGCTGTTCAGATAGCCGACAATGGAGCTCGTCTGCCTTCCCTGAGGCGATGGTTGATTATTCACTTTCATCATTTATACTTTATTCATGTGAATAAGAAAGTCTCATTGATTTGCATCATTTTTTTCTTAGACGAAGTATACGGGCCTGCAGTGTTAGTCCTAACCTCTACCTAGCTGGTTTGTGGATATGGCATTACAGTATATGTGTTCCTGGGGTGGAGACAGGCTCTCCAGACTTTGTTGTAATAACAGCAACCCACCCTTCCATGGCATGCCATAACATGGGACCATTCGACGACAAAATCTTTATTTCCTGTCCCTCCCCCTGCCCCTGTGGCACATATCAAAACATTGGGACGACTCGACTCGTCACCAAAGTGTACCGCCCCACCCCTACCCCCTAGTCAAAATACAAGAAACTACCATAAATTCCCAAACTGTCATTCCCAAATTCCAATGGCCCAGGAATAAGTGCCTGTGTGGGGGAGGCGAAAAGGCAACAGCAAACCTGGGACTGGTTTGGTCGGGAATCAGAATGCTTCCAAGTCTGTATTCCTGTGTGACTTGGAATATTGAAGTGACAGTCTGAAGGGGGGATCTGGTTTCAGCGGGATTATTAGGCTGGAGAGTGAACCTGTTCAGGGTCTAGTTCCAACCCTGCACACATGTCCCTCATCACAGGGACGACATATTATGTACAGTATGCATGTAAGTGTCCAACACGCAGCTCCACCTAAGGATTGTAGGGTGCGGTTGTCACGTATACTCCCTCTCCGGCCTCTAGGTCATCAGGCTGCTGATTATCCCACACACCTGTCACATCATCTCGCGCACCTGCACCTCATGACACTCACCTGGACTCCATCACCTCCTTGATTATCTTCCCTATATCTGTCACTCCCCTTGGTTCTTTCCTCAGGTGTTATTGACTCTGTTTTCATGACGGTGCGTTTGTGTTTTGTGTTCATTGTTTCTTTTATTTATTAAAACACTCACTGCCTGGACTTGATTCCCGACTCAGCGCACTCGTTACAGCGGTCAGACTGCAGTCAGACCGCAAAAAGGGGTTCTTGGTATCAAGGTGCACTCCAAAGACTTTTATTAGGTTTCCTGACCTAAAATCAATGCCAGGAGTGTGTAAAGCTGTCATCAAGGTAAAGGGAGGATACTTTGAAGAATCTAAAATCTAAAATATATTTTGATTTGTTTAACACCTGTTTGGTTACTACATGATTCCATATGTGTTATTTCATAGTTTTGATGTCTTCACTATTATTCTACAATGTAGAAAATAGTCAAATGGACTGGTACTGTATATGTTCATTGTTTATATCTGTGTCCATATTGTCCATTAGTTTCTAGTCGATAGACCATATGGTCCAAGAGAAAATAGCCTAATTAATGAAAAATCATCTAATCAACAATGGCATTATGTTCAATTACTTCTGCAACCCTATTGACTTTTTACACAACTGCCACCAGTTTGATGCCAAAACACTGACTACAAATACATAGTGACATTGTAAAATAATTGAAAGTGCATAAAAAAAAATAGAATTAATGTTGAAACCCTCATGTTAACACCAATGGTTTTCACTAAGTCGATGGTTTATATTTAGGAAAGTGCTTAACAGCTTCGTCATTCTTATTTATTGAATTATTTCATATACTGTATACTGTATACACGTGATAAGTCCAGAGAGAGGGACATAGATAATTCCACACACCTACCAAAAAAGAGCCTCTAGATGTCTTGTGATAGATTTCATAAAATGTTTGCAACCCTAGGCCTGGCAATCAACACTCTCACCAGTCCTCCAGCCATCACACCCCTGGCCGCAATTGGACATCATCTGAAGTCTTAAAACAGGCTGAATAATTGAGGAAATGTATTTATAAAACTGAAATGCATTTATAAAACAAGCGCACTGTGTGCGCTTGACGTTTGTGTGTGTTCCCTTCCTCAATAATATGAGCCGAGGTGTTTTTTAACGACTTCATGAGCTAGCGTATTAGCAGAAATATTTACTGTAATAGTCGGAAGGAGACGCTATGCCATAAGAACCAGTAAAAAACTCCACATATCACCCAGCTCACAAGTTAATCCACATGTTATTATCGCTGGAGTCGGCGAGAGGTAGATTAATTAAAAACAACATGTTTTTGAGCAGGTTCAGGAATCAACTATATTAAAAGGGAGATTAGTTTGCCTTAGAGATTAACGGTCAATTCACCACAATATCATTGGGAGGTTTACAAAATGCACAAAGGAGTGCAGTACAGTACTGCACAGTACACAGCACTCTCCCTCACACAAACACCTATTCTTCATCTACCTCATGCCCGTACTGCGTACTCCATTGTCTGTGGACTTCTGCAAGCACTGGTTTACAAGCATTCAGCTAAAGCACATAGTTCTTTATTTGACTGCTGTGTGAGCTCCCAGTACAGGGTTAAATAAATAGCTTTTGGCCTGCTCTCAGAGAGGAGAACTATCATCATTTCACTCTCTGGATGACATGGTTCTATCAACACTACTTTGGGCTGGGAGACCACCCCCTTTCCTAAGCAACAAGTGGCTTGTGTTTGGAGGGTTATGATGAACAGGGTTGAGACACATCACACTAAGGTCTAGAAAGTATTCAGAATACTATAGGCACTCAATTCATTACGAGTCAAAATGTAAGTGATACTCCACAAGAGACATACAGTCCAGTACTCTGCTGGACAGCAGGCATTTTATCAGATCAGAGCACTGTGTGAGTAACAGGTTTGAGACAGCTCTATGGAGCTGGAGGAACACACTCCATCTTGACTTCCCTTCCCCCTGTGGTGACTGGCACTAACGCCTGCACGACTGAGTTAAAAGTCTGTATTTGGAATTTATTTTATAAACTGTTGGTTGAAGCCTCCGGCGGGTGCAATGTGTGTGTGTGTGTGTGTGTGTGTGTGTGTGTGTGTGTGTGTGTGTGTGTGTGTGTGTGTGTGTGTGTGTGTGTGTGTGTGTGTGTGTGTGTGTGTGTGTGTGTGTGTGTGTGTGTGTGTGTGTGTGTGTGTGTATGCAGGCTGTTTGGTGTTTAAACAGTCTCTGTGTAGCAGGCCTGAAATAACATCAGGCCTCACACTTTCATCCCTGGTACTGCTGCTTTAGGAGATGGGCCAAGATGATAACAATCCTACCCTACACAGAGAAATCACGGGCATTACTCCTTGTCCCTCTGTGTGTTTAAGAGAAACTCACTGTTTGTTGTTCTTGAAAAACCTTAAAGGATGTCTTGTTGAGATATCTCTTCCTATGGTATGAAGTGCTCAGCATACCTCTGAAATAACTCAGAAATTCCCAAACTATTGTGTTCTGTTCCTTCTAGACTTGGTCTTGCATGTTTTGTTAAACCCTATTCGGCATGAATATCCACAAATGTGCACACACACACACACACACACACACACACACACACACACACACACACACACACACACACACACACACACACACACACACACACACACACACACACACACACACACACACACACACACTCATAAGCACAGGCACGCACATACACACCCACCGACCCCACTCGTTCACACAAACCCTACTATAAAACCTCTGGGGGACCAGTCAGTTGGAAGCGTATAGACCACACACACACAGACAGACACACACACACACACACACACAGACATGCACACGCACACCCTAATTGAATATCCATAACATAACCTTGAAGGATAAAATGCAGGACTCATTTATATGCTAATTTGTTTGTTAACATCAAGATTCCACGTGGGACAGGTTACAGAACTACCCTGACACTTGATATGTATATTTTATTCTACTTTGTTATTTTTATTGGTACTTTGATTATGATAATACAAAACACTAAATAAAACATGAATATAAACAGGAAGGACTGTATTCAGGTATTTATTATCAAGGAGGAAATGGTAACATCATGGATCCAGACTGACGGAGATGGAGAGAGGAAGAGCAGGTGGCAGGAGAAAGAAAAAGGTAGAAACGGAGAGAGAGATGGTGAGAGATGAGTACTCTGTATGTACATGTCAGTATTGGAAGCGACGGACCACAACATCATCTTCATTTGTTTGTGAGTTGATATTCACACATTTCAACCTCTGAGCCCCTGATCAGCCTGACAGGTTTATCAATCCACTGTAGAGTTTGAGCTGGGAGAGGAAAGAGAGATTGGGGTACAGTAGGCTTATATCTGGGTCTGGGGTGGTGTAGTTGTGTGTGTGAATGAGTGTAACCATGTGTATTATTGATATGCATGATGTAGTTTAGGTGCAGGTCAATAGTGACTGATGGTGGTGGAGAGACAT
Source organism: Salmo trutta (assembly GCF_901001165.1). Taxonomy (NCBI): domain Eukaryota; kingdom Metazoa; phylum Chordata; class Actinopteri; order Salmoniformes; family Salmonidae; genus Salmo; species Salmo trutta. The sequence goes on from NC_042968.1 coordinate 21,997,370, forward strand.
CAGTGAAAGATCAAAGCATTTGGAACGCGTGCCTCTGTGTGTGATCATAACAGTCTGTCTGTCTGTCTGTCTGTCTGTCTGTCTGTCTGTCTGTCTGTCTGTCTGTCTGTCTGTCTGTCTGTCTGTCTGTCTGTCTGTCTGTCTGTCTGTCTGTCTGTCTGTCTGTCTGTCTGTCTGTCTGTCTGTCTGTCTGTCTGTCTGTTTGTCTGGAACATAGCGGTGACACAAAGCGGACGGCCTTCGTCGGAGGCAGCTAGCATAAACTTCAGAACCCCCTCCAACAGCAATGATACGGCTGTTGTGGAGCATGAATGTTAACAGGAAGAACACTTTAGCGTAGGAGAGGAGAGGGGAGAGGAGAGGAGGAGAGGGGTTCTGGCTGGCAGTAGCCTCATTACCAGTCTCTGCCTTTAGAAATGAGATCTGTTTATTTGGGTTGAGCTCCCCTGAGGGTATAGGCCTGGCAGGGCAGCATGGAACTAGCGTATAGCACTACACTGCTAGCTAGCGCTAGGCACACTGTGATTATTATATCACTTAACACAGCTCATCAAATAGACGTCACTTCTGAGAGCATTTAGCCAGCGCACCCAGCCATGGAAAATGTTGAGGATTGTTTGGTCTCTCTCTGTTGCTGAAAAGGGTTATGGCAACATTGAAGCCCTGTGTGTTTTGGCCTGTGCCAGCCGGTGTGTGTCTAAGTGTGTATGTGTGTTTAAGTGTGTGTATACCGGTATGTGTGTGCTTGTGTACGTGTGTGGTCTAAGAAAGACCTATTAAGCCAACTCTGATGGTCCCTGTACAGATTAGTTTAATAACACACGCACGCACGCACAGACACACAGACACACACACACAACACACACACACACACACACACACACACACACACACACACACACACACACACACACACACACACACACACACACACACACACACACACACACACACACACACACACACACACTCTCCTCCTATGTTCCTTTGTAACAGAGCTAGCCTCACTGTGGGAGATCCTACCAGCAGTGGGGAGAGCTCTCCTGTCTCTGATTAACTATAGAGTAAGTGGTTTGGACGAGCCTCTTCTCGATTTGAGTCCCGCTCCAGCTCCACGCGCAATATGTCAATGTCGGCTGCAATTCACCAAACCATATGTTGGCTCATGGGCCTCTTACACTGGAGCAAAGATGTTACCTTGTCAAAGACGTTACCGTGGCAGAACATTTTCATCATTATGCATTAGGTGTCATCACAGACAATGGGAGAAGGTTGTTATTCTCTCTCCAGGTGATCTTTACCCCTCTCTGTTCTAATCTGGTGGTGGAGCTGCCGTAGTGTTGATGGCACAAGGAAGGCTGGCTAGTCTGGCTGGCTGTAGTTACTGAGAGCTAATGTATTCTATCCTGTAGTGATACTTGATGGCTCCTTGATTGTAGCTACATTATTAACATGGCCGAGCATAAATATTCAGAGTGTAGCTACGTCAAGATCTTTCAACTCCACAGCTTGTGTAAATAGACCTGAAAAAAGCAAAGGGTAGCACCCCCTCAGCCCTTTGATGAAGTTGAACTATGTATGCACAATCACACCCAGAAATGGAGGGAGTGTGTGGGCAGACCCACATTTACATCCACATTATGGCCTTTGCTTCAAACAAACACGCACGCATGCACGCACGCACGCACACACACACACACACACACAGACACACACACAAACACACACACACAGACACACACACAGACATTTTCAATGGGGCAGATAGGCCAGGGGAGTAATGGTAAGTGGCAGGAGTGGGGTTAGGTTCCCCATAGGTCCTGTTGCACCGCGGTTGAGCGGTGGTTTTGGAAACGGGTTGAGGGCCGTGGGAGGAGTGTGTGTGTGTGATTGAGTGTATGTGTGTGAGCTTAGGTTGTTTTCATAGTTGGAGGGAGTAGGACCCACCCTGTGCCTGGAACAGAAGGCTGATTGTGAGGCAGTTAGAGGAGAGGAGAGGAGAGGTTGTCTCTCTGTGGAGGTGCAGCACTGAACATTTTCCCTCCAAGCCACACTATGACAGGTGGAAGAGGGAGAGGTGTCACATTAAATCCCTTCCTGCCACTCAACCTGAAACCATTTTGGAGGGAACTGAAATAAACAACATTCTTAACTTTTTGCATCTCTCTGCATGTGAAATACTGTGGACTGAGACGGTTCTCTGAAAAAATATTGTGTTCAATAAATAGAGCGCAAGTAATAATTTCTGGTATTTTCTTCTTGTGCAGGCAGAGACATCTCTAGGACATCTGATCTTTAGTTTCACAACCAAGACGTCAGTTGAACATCAGAGTATCTCTCTCTCTCTATGTGTCTACTTCTATCTCTTTCTGTCTTTCTCTCTCAGCCCAGTCCAGCCCAATTCTAATTTCCCAGAATTCAATTCAGCTACCAGGGGACGCGCCGTGTAGATTACTAGGTTATGGCCTCATTTTAAAAACAACTAACTTCTCAGTGACCTGTGATCATCTGTTGTCCCTGGTAGGGCCCAGAGCTGGGCCCCATAATGTCCAGAGCTGTCAGACTCAAACCCTTATTTTCCCAGAGGTGTCTGAACCACCTCCACTTGTTTCAAACATTCATTGAGCTGTAAGCCTACTGGGGATGGCCCAGAGATATTGTTGAATTCTTGTGAACAGAGAGTTGGATTGACATAGAACAGCTAGACACAGCCAAAAGCCACAACTCTGATCATACAGGTCTATCAAATCAAATCAAAGTTTATTTGTCACGTGCGCCGAATACAACAGTGAAATGCTTACTTACAGGCTCTAACCAATAGTGCGAAAAAAAGTATGTGTGTGTGTGTGCGTGTGGGTAAGTAGAAATAAAACAACAGTAAAAAGACATTGAAAATAACAGTAGCAAGGCTATATACAGACACTGGTTGGTCGGGCCAATTGAGGTAGTATGTACATGAATGTATAGTTAAAATGACTATGCATATAAGATAAACAGAGAGTAGCATCAGCGTAAAAGAGGGGTTGGGGGGGCACACAATGCAAATAGTCCGGGCAACCATTTGGTTACCTGTTCAGGAGTCTTATGGCTTTGGGGTAAAAACTGTTGAGTAGCCTTTTTACACTAGACTTGGCACTCCGGTACCGCTTGCCATGCGATAGTAGAGAGAACAGTCTATGACTGGGGTGGCTGGGGTCTTTGACAATTTTTAGGGTCTTCCTCTGACACCGCCTGGTGTAGAGGTCCTGAATGGCAGGCAGCTTTGCCCCAGTGATGTACTGGGCCGTACGCACTACCCTCTGAAGTGCCTTGCGGTCGGAGGCCGAGCAATTGCCGTACCAGGCAGTGATGCAACCGGTCAGGATGCTCTCAATGTTGCAGCTGTAGAACCTTTTGAGGATCTCAGGACCCATGCCAAATCTTTTCAGTTTCCTTAGGGGGAATAGGCTTTGTTGTGCCCTCTTCACGACTGTCTTGGTGTGTTTGGACCATTCTAGTTTGTTGTTGATGTGGACACCAAGGAACTTGAAGCTCTCAACCTGCTCCACTACAGCCCCGTCGATGAGAATGGGGGCGTGCTCAGTGCTCCTTTTCCTGTAGTCCACAATCATCTCCTTAGTCTTGATCACATTGAGGGATATGTTGTTATTCTGGCACCACCCGGCCAGGTCTCTGACCTCCTCCCTATAGGCTGTCTCGTCATTGTCGATGATCAGGCCTACCACTGTTGTGTCGTCTGCAAACGGAGGGGACTGAGCACGCACCCCTGGGGAGCTCCAGTATTGAGGATCAGCGTGGCAGATGTGTTGCTACCTACCCTCACCACCTGGGGGCGGCCTGTCAGGAAGTCCAGGATCCATTTGCAGAGGGAGGTGTTTAGTCCCAGGTTCCTTAGCTTAGTGATGAGCTTTGAGAGTACTATGGTGTTGAACGCTGAGCTGTAGTCAATGAATAGCATTCTCAGAGCCAAGACTAACTTGTGTGTGTCTGTGCGTGTGTGTGTGTGTGTGTGCGTGCGTGCGTGTGTGTGTCTGTGTGTATTCATGAACTAAGTCAACACAGATGAGCCAGCACACAATGATCAACAATTATTTCACTTGTTTGTCTTGAATAGTATAAAATAGTGGGCCTTTCCTTTCATGCTATTCAAGTCCGGTTAAGTCAACTTATTATTGCAGTTTTGGTATCTATGAAGATTACTTTTCTCGGTTTGTGGTCAGTAAGCGGATCAACGTTCTGCACCAAATATCAGAACCAGATACACAGACCATATCAGACCATATCAGACCACATCAGACCACATCAGGGGTCTATAACAGAATGGGCTTATAATGTATCTGTTTTGGAGATCTATGGGACTTTGCCAATGGCGCCAAACACACCCTGTAAAAAGCGAATGTCGTTTTTGATGAAGCAGGATATTACAAAACCATTTTCTCGGGGTTGTTTGTTGGACATTGAGGTAAATCTGCAAGTATAATATGCATGATTCTGTCTGCCTGTGAATGTTGTCTGTTTTGGAGGAAATACATTAGTTCTATTTGATATTTGTCGCCATCACAATGTAATTCTACTGATTATGAACAAGGGTGAAGACACACGTTTGTCTGTTTTGCACAGTTTGCCTAGAAATACAACATCTTTACATGTGATTGTGTTTCCTAGTTGTTGTTTTTGTTCAGGCCGAATCAAATGTAGGTCCTGTTTCCCCTAAACATTAGTAGCACTACTTTCATGAATAGAAGCCTCGTAAGGTGCGTTGTTCACTTAACTCACAAATGAGCGAAATGAATGTGAAATGATTCATGGGAAATGTGAATTACAAATGAGATTTAGAGCCATTCCACGTTAACTGTGTTGTGTTAGGAGTTAAGGGGAAAAGTGTTACTGACAGCAGGACATTACCCACCAATTCCCCTGCTCTCTCCCTCTGCTCTCCCCCTGCATTCATAAATATCCCCTCTCCTGCTCGCCCCTAATTACCTTGTCTGAGCATAGCTATTTCCACTTCCCCTTGCACATAATAGAAACTGTTTTTTAATAACCAGGTGTCATAAAATGTCATGCTGACTTAACAGACATGAGGAGCAGGAGGAGCATTAACAGAGAGAGGGAGAAGCAGCTCTGGTGGGGATGTATCGGCCAAATAGATGGATGAAGAAGGACGGAGGAGTGGGGTGGCGGTCATGTACTTCAGTAGGCCGGGGAGTGATGGAGAGAAGTATTGGGCTGTTTGCAGTAGAGAGGGATGGGTAGTGTATGCTTTAAGGATGATGAGGATGGAAAAGGATTGAGGAAATGTAGGGATGACTTACTTTGGTTTAGTCATCTTGGGCTTTTTGGAAGCATCGGGTGTCCACCATGGCTCTCCACCTCACTCTCTTCTCTTCAAGGGCTTTTGCCTCTTCCCAGAAGATCCCTGCTTTACTCAGTTCGTGCAGAGTGGGGTCTTCAGTAAGTTTTTGGTCTCCTGTGTTCTTTTTCCATGTGGGTTGTAATCCAGTGTATGGCTTTTATGTATTTTAATCTTCATGTTCTTCTTCTGGTCACGCTGCTGATGACCTGGTTCATTCTCCTCCACAGGTCTGAGACAAACAGACAACCCTAAACAGATGCCCATGAATCCCCGGTGTTAAACTCACCTGACAGCGCAGGGGATAAAAAGTCTGCTACAGCTCATGTCAAGAGTGACAATTGGATTCTGGAATGTCAGAACATTACACCAGACAGGTAAGCTATACGTAACAACTAACCAGAGAGGTGAGAAGATACAACGCAGGGATGAACTTGTATTCCTGACAGTGATTACTCATTTAAAGGCAGGTTGAAAGGTTGTCTTTCAAGGCAGGGAGAAAATAAGGAGGATTATGACATTATTTACATTTTAGTCATTTAGCAGATGCTCTTATCCAGAGTGACTTACAGTAGTGAATGCATCCATTTCATTTCATGCATTTTTTCTCTTTTTTTAATACTGGCCCCTGTGGGAATCAAACCCACAACCCTGGCATTGCAAACACCATGCTCTACCAACTGAGCCACAGGGAAGACAGTTCAGATGAATGAATAAAATACAGCTTGTATTCCAAATAGGGCACCTCTGGACCTCTAGGACCCTCTATTACATATTGTTATGGCAGTTCCACTTACTAAAACCTCAACTGCTTCCTATTGTAGGAACACAGCCAATTATGTGTCTTGATTTCTGATTAGGTGACTTTATAGACAGCTTAGCTTTTATAGGCTGTCATTACGCAGACATCTGAAACGTTTCAGCAGGACCATTTTTCAAACCGTAGCAATCCCCCCCACAGGGACAGCAGTGACAAATGGCCTCCTCTGGTCCAGTGCATGTTTCCACATCTTTAGGAATGTGTTACACCATACAGACAGAGGCCTTAACATTAGAACCGCCACAGGCCAACACAGACATCACCCCCCAACAAAATGTTATGTCCTGCTCCTTCCCTGACTTTTCCTAAATGTTTGTATTTTACACTGCTCATTTGTCAGAATTTTGAAATCACAAACAGAAAAGTATTTTTTCACACCTATTCCTAACTTATGTGCTGCAGAACGTTGGTACCCAGCCAGGCGCTAATGTGTCTCTCTATCCTCACTAAATGAATGACAAATGGATGAATGGGCGATAATTGTGCAAGTTACTTCATAATGTAATTTAAATGAGGCCTAACTGAATGGTAAGGAGGGTGAAGAGGTTGATTTCATTTACAACAACAATAATGTAATGATGAGTTTGTGTTATGTCTATTTATCAGCGTTGGCTCTCATTTTAATAATTTGAGATACCATTCTCTTTTACAGAAGCTGTTACAGGACTGTTTTATTTACTATAAGTCTATTACTAATCAAATGTATTGTAAGGGAAATGAGAACATGCTATGTATTGCAGTAGGCCATTAGAATAGTGCAAAACATATCCTTGACTCTATCCAAGTTGAGCGGGAAACAAGCGATGCCAGTCAGCCTGCATAGCCGGCCTATCGAAACTACACCTAAACTTTACCAAAACTAATTTCACACATAATAAGAGTTAGCCTATGGACAAGATTAAATTGGCAATAATCTGATGAGTGGCAATATTAAGCCTATCATTTGTTAAATTGTACATGAAAGATGGGCGCATCTTGTAATTGACAGATGCAAGGACAGGAGCATGGCTTTATCAAATCCTCCTTTCCGAGTCACATGCAGGTAAAACGTTGTGATTTCGATATAGTATCTGAAAAAGCATACTCTGCAGTTTCTATGACACGTACCTTTGTCAAATAACTCAAAATTCAAGAGGTGCAGCTCTTTTTCCAAATGTAACTTTTTCCAAGAATATTTGTGCTGTCCATGCATTCAGCACATGACCACTCGCGGGGAAGAATTGCTCTGGCTACTAAGAAAAAAACGAGTAACCTAATAAACGTCAAATTAAAATATGCTATTCTGTCGCCGATGGATGAATGGGCGATAGAAACAAGATGGGCACTGATAATGGTGCATGTGACTTCAGTTAAGTTTTCGCCGATGTCGAAACCAAGTACTTGCTCAATGGCTTTCCAAATCTGGGGAAAGCTGAAACTAGGGCAGCGGGTGAGCGACTGTCTGAGACTGGGGTTTTGAGACTCGTGGAGCTTTACATGGGCAAAAGCAGAAATGTGACCATGGACAACTTCTTCACATCAATTTCCCTGGTAGACAAGTTGATTGCGAAGAAGACTAGCCTGCTCACAACAGTGAACAAACAAAGACGGGAGCAGCCCCCCTCTGCGCAAAACAACATACCAGCGGAGCTGTACTTCACATCAGTGATGGAGAGGGGTAAAGCAACACTCACAGTGTACAGATGTTAAATAAATAAGAGTGCTCCCATCCTCAGCACCATGCATCCCACTGGATCTGGCATGTGAGCTTCGTGAGAACCACATGAACGCCAAGAAAGAAGCTACAGCCGCCAAGCAGGCCACCAAGGCAGCAGGTTCTGCTCTCCCTCTTCCCCAAGCACCACAGCTCCAAGCAGGCAGCAGGTTCTGCTCTCCCTCTTCCCCAAGTACCACAGCTCCATGTAGGCAGCAGGTTCTGCTCTCCCTCTTCCCTAAGCACCACAGCTCCAAGCAGGCAGCAGGTACTGCTCTCCCTCTTCCCCAAGTACCACAGCTCCAAGCAGGCAGCAGGTACTGCTCTCCCTCTTCTCCAAGCACCACAGCTCCAAGCAGGCAGCAGGTTCTGCTCTCCCTCTTCCCCAAGTACCACAGCTCCATGTAGGCAGCAGGTTCTGCTCTCCCTCTTCCCTAAGCACCACAGCTCCAAGCAGGCAGCAGGTACTGCTCTCCCTCTTCCCCAAGTACCACAGCTCCAAGCAGGCAGCAGGTCCTGCTCTCCCTCTTCCCCAAGTACCACAGCTCCAAGCAGGCAGCAGGTCCTGCTCTCCCTCTTCCCCAAGTACCACAGCTCCAAGCAGGCAGCAGGTACTGCTCTCCCTCTTCCCCAAGCACCACAGCTCCAAGCAGGCAGCAGGTCCTGTTCTCCCTCTTCCCCAAGTACCACAGCTCCCACTCAGGAAAAATAAGACACCATGTCAAGTTGGCAGGTGCACACGAAACAAGGCCCATGAAAACTGTGTGCAGTGCAACCTATTTGTTTGTGGGGCTTGCTCACACAAAGCCCCAAAGCATAAAGAGAAGATGCGATTGATTCATGCGTAAAGGCAATAGTATAAAGGCACAAAACAGTGTCTGATGCAACCAGAAAATGACTGTTTTTATATCTTGTCATGAATATAGTTCCACTAACATTTCTTTATGCAATTCATCCTTTACAATTGTTCATGCACTGGTGCTTTTGTTTAGGAATACAGCAAATCATTTCACCTGTGACCTGGCTGGTTATATTATTATTATTATCTTTTCATTTCTACTTTGTCAAAAGAAGCTCTAACTATTAATTACTATAACTCTATTACTAATCAAATCTACAAATTGATTTGATCGAATGGATTACATGTCATGTTTTTATTGTTGGGGAAACACAATAGGCCTACATTTGGTCGAGGACTGTAGAATTATACAAAACATATCCTTCACTCTAAACAAATAACTATTGTTGTTCTTTTTTAATGATATACTCCCATGAATATTTCTTCATGCAATTCATTATTTCCAAGAGTTTATGTACTATTTATCATGTATTTATCAAGCATGTATTTATCAAACATGTATTTATCAAATATGTATTTATCAAGCATGTATTTATCAAACATGTATTTATCAAGCATGTATTTATCAAGCATTTATTTATCAAACATGTATTTATCAAACATGTATTTATCAAGCATGTATTTATCAAGCATGTATTTATCAAACATGTATTTATCAAGCATGTATTTATCAAACATGTATTTATCAAGCATGTATTTATCAAACATGTATTTATCAAGCATGTATTTATCAAAAATGTATTTATCAAGCATGTATTTATCAAGCATTTATTTATCAAACATGTATTTATCAAGCATGTATTTATCAAGCATGTATTTATCAAGCATTTATTTATCAAACATGTATTTATCAAGCATGTATTTATCAAGCATGTATTTATCAAGCATGTTTGCGTACCTTGCAGGTTGATATGCATCTGATGCATATGCTTTTGTTGCCGCCTGTCCCTCTCTCTTCAACCATGGAGGACGTTAGTGTGGCATTGTGATGATCCTTGCCCACCCACTTTCTTAAAATAAAGCCTAATAATTTCCTGTCACCCCTTTGGCTAGCCCTACCCCAGACCCCCTCCTCCCCCTCCCTCTCCAGACTCTGTGGACTCTCATACATTTTTCACCGGTTCCTGTGTGATGGATAGCTTGTATTTATTCACTGCTGGGCATCGGTTCTGTGAATATGACTCATTTTGGGCATTATGTATTCATGGCCAGGGATAGGCCTGTATAAAGGAACTTATAATGAATGTGTCACAGTGGGAGGTGTCAGTAGACTGCAGGTTGATGGGAGGGGAGGCATTTTGGAGCACAATGTGATCTACTGCACAAACAATTGGAAACATGTTTGTCCGCCATCCAAAAAACTGAAAGGCAATCTTTCCTCCGTTTTCCAACTCATCCCTCTTTCTCTTTTTTTTGCAGAACACAACTTGCACAGAAAATACCAGAAGGGGCTTGGATGGCAGATAATATAACTTCTATGCAAGTGGCAGGATTTACTAAAGTGCGAGGGTTAAGACTCCCTTGTATTACATAGGTTCCATAGAGTAACGCCTCAGGATTTAACTCAATACAGGGTGAATGTCCACGAGTGGAGCATATATTTCACACATGCAGGGTCTTCCCTTCCTCCTCTTGGCAGGGAGAGCCCTTTTGGGAATCAATCATGGGTATTAAAGAGCAGGTCATGGGAGTTTAGAGTGGCGAGTCGCCCCATGGGGGGGGGGGGGCTGCTGTGTGTATATGTGTGTGTGTGCACGTGCATTTGTGTGTGTATGTCTATGCGTGTCTGGGTGTGTGTGTTTGGTATGAGCCTCAATCATCTGAGCGCTCCTCCACACCACAGAAATAGCAGACCTTCACATACTGTACATCCGCTGTTGACTTCCAGGAATCACCCTGGGGAAGGAAACACGTCATTGAGCACAGTACATTTACTTTGGAGCTTTTTTGACATGGGGGGGGGGTGGTCTATTATACCTTGTGGAAAAGTGTGGAAAGCTGCTATTTCATATCATATCATATGTGTTTTTAAAGAACTGATATGGTATTCCTTTCTTACTGTCATGTACTTCACAATGTGAATTCATCCAGTATATTACTTGTCAAGACTATTGTAATGACACTAGGGATGTATCCCTCCTCATCTTGGCTCTGTATCCCCTAGGCAAACAGGAGTTAGTCTGTAGGTGGGTGTGTATTTCAAAGGTGGTAGGTAAGGGTTGAGGGGTGATCTGTGAATATATCAACTCTCCTCCACCCCCCCACCCCCCCTCCCCTCCTAACACACACACCTCCCTTCCTCTTGGCCCTGGTGGTGTTGGCCCAGGTCTTGGCTAAAGGCCACTCTTAATCACCCATAGTTTGTTAGCGTTAGCCACCCTGACCACTTCCAGGTGCGTGACCTGTTTTCCAGGCTGGGTAGGTGGTCCTGTGGAGGGGAGGCACGAGACCGTTCATCACACACCCTGGCCTGGTCTGTACTCCATTACAGGGAAGTGTTGTGTGTGTGTACTGTGGAGTAATATCTGCCCTAATGTAAAGTGACAGCTAGAATTATGGTTGTACTCTCTCTTTCTTTCATTTAGGCTTTCAGCTTTATCTTTCCTGCTAACTGTAAAAGGTTATTTTATTCACACACTATTCCAATGTGTGTAAATATGACTGTATCCGCATATTGCTGGCTGTCAGTAGTTCTGGAGCAATCCACGGAGTACATAACCTCACATGGAGAGGCAAGTAAAAAAAAAAGAGATGACTTTCCTACTATTTGCCCATAAAACACTAACCCTTTCTGTGTTTTGACCCTTTAAAATCTTCAGGAATGTTCTAGTGTGTCACGTCCTGGCCAGTATATAAGGTTAATTGTTTTGTAGTTTGGTCAGGGCGTGACAGAGGGTATTTGTTTTATGTGGTTCGGGGTGGTGTGTTTGTGTAAAGGGTGTTTGATTTAGTATGTCCGGGTTTTGGTTTATGTCTAGGTAGTTCTATGTGGAATCTAGTGTGTGTGTTTCTATGTTTGGTTGATTGGGGCTCTCAGTTGAAGGCAGGTGTTGTCTATCTGCCTTTGATTGAGAGTCTCATAAATGAGGGTGTGTTTGTGTTTGTGTTTTGTGGGTGATTGTTCTGTGTAAGCACTATGCTTTGACAGACTGTTAGTTGTTCGTATTTTGTTATTTTTGTATGTTCATTTTTGTAGTGAATAAAAATCTAGATGAGCATTCACGAACCTGCTGCGTATTGGTCCACATTTTCAGACGACGATTTCGTTATATCGTCGGAAGACGAAGAAGATAACCGTGACAGAATCACCCACCTCAAAAGGACCAAGCAGCAGAGGAAGGAGCAGACGGCGTTCGAGTTGGACTGGCGGGAGAAGTGGACTTGGGAGGAAGTTCTGAACGGGGCCGGACCTTGGCATCAGGCTGGGGAGTATCGCCGCCCGCAGTGGGAAATAGAAGCAGCCAAGGCAGAGAGGCGGTGTTACGAGGCCAGAGTGGACGCGCTGAAGGAGATGCACGAGAGGCACCCCCAAGAAAATTTTGGGGGGGGGCACACGGGTAGTTTGGCTAGGCGTAAGAAGAGCCGGAAGCCAGCTACCCGTGGTTATATGGAGGAGCGTATGAGGTGGGGAGCGCCATGTTTCGCTGAGAAGCGCAATATCTCACCCATACGCACGCACAGTCCGGTGCGAGTTATTCCAGCCCCTCGCAGGTGCCGTGCTAGAGCGGGCATCCAGCCTGGTAGGAGGATGCCTGCGCAGCGCATCTGGTCGCCGGTACGCCTCCGAGGACCAGGCTACCCAACTCCCGCTCTACGCACGGCTACCATCAAGCCCCTGCACAGCCCAGTCTGCCCTGTACGAGCACTCCGCTCGTGCAGGGCTACTAGTTCCATCGAGCCAAGGCGGGTTGTGCAGGAGGTAAGATCTAGACCGGCTGTGCGCCTCCATAGCCCTGGGTTTCCAGCTCCTGTCTCTCGTGCGGACCCGGAAGTGCGTCCACCCAGTCCGACTCGTCCTGTTCCCGCTCCCCGCACTAAACGGCAAGTGCGTAAACCCAGCCTCGCGAGTCAACAGTCGTCGGAGCTGCCCGCCAGTCAACAGTCGTCGGAGCTGCCCGCCAGTCAACAGTCGTCGGAGCTGCCCGCCAGTCAACAGTCGTCGGAGCTGCCCGCCAGTCAACAGTCGTCGGAGCTGCCCGCCAGTCAACAGTCGTCGGAGCTGCCCGCCAGTCAACAGTCGTCGGAGCTGCCCGCCAGTCAACAGTCGTCGGAGCTGCCCGTCAGTCAACAGTCGTCGGAGCTGCCCGTCAGTCAACAGTCGTCGGAGCTGCCCGTCAGTCAACAGTCGCCGGAGTGGTCAGACTGCGCTGAACTGCCGGAGTGGCCAGACTGCGCTGAACTGCCGGAGTGGCCAGACTGCGCTGAACTGCCGGAGTGGCCAGACTGCGCTGAACTGCCGGAGTGGCCAGACTGCGCTGAACTGCCGGAGTGGCCAGACTGCCCTGAACTGCCGGAGTGGCCAGACTGCCCTGAACTGCCGGAGTGGCCAGACTGCCCTGAACTGCCGGAGTGGCCAGACTGCCCTGAACTGCCGGAGTGGCCAGACTGCCCTGAACTGCCGGAGTGGCCAGACTGCCCTGAACTGCCGGAGTGGCCAGACTGCCCAGACTGCCCCGAGCTGACAGACTGCCCTGAACTGCCGGAGTGGCCAGACTGCCCTGAACTGCCGGAGTGGCCAGACTGCCCTGAACTGCCGGAGTGGCCAGACTGCCCTGAACTGCCGGAGTGGCCAGACTGCCCTGAACTGCCGGAGTGGCCAGACTGCCCAGACTGCCCCGAGCTGACAGACTGCCCTGACCTGCCCGAGTTGCCAGACTGCCCTGACCTGCCCGAGTTGCCAGACTGCCCTGACCTGCCCGAGTTGCCAGACTGCCCTGACCGTCCCGAGTTGCCAGACTGCCCTGACCATCCCGAGCTGCCAGACTGCCCAGACAGCCTGGAACGGCCTGAGCCGGAGCCGCCTCCAATATAGGTGGGTTGGGGAGGGGGGGTGTAGCACAGTGCCGTCGTTGACGGCAGCCACCCTCCCTTCCCTCCCTTTAGAAAGGGGGAATTTTTCTTTTGGGTATTGTTTGGGGGTATTTATATTTTTTTTGTGTTAAGGTGCTTCTGGGGTAGCACCTTTAAGGGGGGGGTACTGTCACGTCCTGGCCAGTATATAAGGTTAATTGTTTTGTAGTTTGGTCAGGGCGTGACAGAGGGTATTTGTTTTATGTGGTTCGGGGTGGTGTGTTTGTGTAAAGGGTGTTTGATTTAGTATGTCCGGGTTTTGGTTTATGTCTAGGTAGTTCTATGTGGAATCTAGTGTGTGTGTTTCTATGTTTGGTTGATTGGGGCTCTCAGTTGAAGGCAGGTGTTGTCTATCTGCCTTTGATTGAGAGTCTCATAAATGAGGGTGTGTTTGTGTTTGTGTTTTGTGGGTGATTGTTCTGTGTAAGCACTATGCTTTGACAGACTGTTAGTTGTTCGTATTTTGTTATTTTTGTATGTTCATTTTTGTAGTGAATAAAAATCAAGATGAGCATTCACGAACCTGCTGCGTATTGGTCCACATTTTCCGATGACGATTTCGTTATATCGTCAGAGGACGAAGACAAGCGTGACATAGTGACCCACCAAGTAAACCCTGCAGTGATATTTCAAGCCACATGCCAGTCTTTAACCCTGACCAAGCCAAACCGAGGTGTTATCCATGAGCCTCTATTTGGAGAACCACTGGGCGTGGACACCTCCAACCAAGAGCATCACACTCACTTTCTACGGATGCTTTGCTTTTGTGTGTTTAACCGTGCTTAAGTAAAATAGTCTTTCTATTCTCTCTCCTCCCTTCCAGACATATTTCACAGGCCTTTAATCCTATTAGAAGCATTCATGTTGTTTATTGTCCGACAGGATTAGATTTGGAGAGGAATAATAAGACAGGCCATGGTTATGAATGGGCTCTCTGTCCCCCCTGCTTAGTTTAAACAGATTTGCTATCTTATTATGTTATATAATCATATCTGCTCACATATCGTACACCAGTTTTGCTTGAGCCGCAGACGAGACTATGGTTTTACTGTAAAATGGCTTGTGATTATTTGACATGGACTTTGGGGCTTAGGAAGCATTTGTTTGCAGGACTTAGCCAGAGGGCAAACCTGATGTGAACCCCAATTTGATAACCCTATTTGATATTACGACATTAGGAATGGATTTGAAGGATTTGGATGCCAGATCGGGGCCTCTCTGTTGAGAAATGTACCTCAAAACATTCTGTGCTTTGTGGTTCGTAGACATTTCCTGTTGAGCTTTTTTTGGTTTTACATGAATACATTGTATGTGAACACCTACGGCGGTTTTGCAGATGCTGTGTTGCTAATCTTGTTTTCTCCCACTATCGTCTAGTTCATCTGATTGAATTGTACATAGCATAAACAAGCTGAAGAAATGTAATCAGATGTTTGGTGTGCAGCGCACCACGTAAGCTGTGGTGTTAATTGAAACAGAGGATTATGACAATGTTCCAATAACAGGGTCCTGGAGCATATGCAAGGAAGTCAGACTACTGTATACATTAACTCTGCATTTACATCTCAATTACTTTCCTTTGAGAAATATCAACTTTTTCACATTTGTGTGGATTTTAATCATTGCAGTCATCATTTACAGTAATGTATTCACACGCATCCAGAGAGTTATCTAGCCTGCACGACTGAAGCAATCTTAAAGTCAATTTGAAATATTTTGAAGATGTAAAATAAGAAAAAAATGTACTTTTGATTTCCACAACCATAAATTCAGGGGAATTTAGTGCCTCCCTTTTTCCTTCAAATGCAAAACAGCTTGTTATTTTTGGGGGGGATCTTTAAATGCACGATGCTGCCCGGAAAATCTGAAAAGCATGGCTGCAGCCTTTTAGGTTATGATATGTTTAAACATTTCTCTAGTGTTTATGGTGTGTGAAATGCAGTCTTGGAAAATGTCCAGTTCTCCTAGGCAGGTTTTAATTTAATTCCAACACATTTGAGAGGCACCTCAAAAAGCCAGCCTCAAATGTAATGTGAAAGCCAGATGCCGCATTGAACGTAAGCAGTGTTGGTTTGCATTACAGGCGAGCACAGATAGACTGCGGTCCAACGGGTTTGGTTATTGCTCAAGTCAAACACAATCAAAGGGACTTTATAGAAAATATGAGCAGGACCTTAATGAAATGCCGAGTTGCTAAATATTTTGGATATTGTGATAATTATCCATAGTTATGTGGTTCAGTCATTTGTCGTGAGCAGCCAAGTCCTTAAAATCTGCTGTTTGCACCGAAACGATATATGTTTCTGTTCTGTGACAAAGGTAATATTAACTATTTATTTTCTAGGTTCAAACACATCTGAAACATGAAGAGTAATATACAGTATCTCTATAAGTCTATACCATCACACATGCACATACATTTCTTTCTTTCTATGAATTGAATCGAAAAGCCACACAGTTGTGAGGGTGTGCTCTATATTCTGATAAAATCATCTGTTAGCACAAGCAATAAAAACCACATACTAATTCCTTTAATGTAAACTAGGTTTCCATCCAATTCCTGACACATTTTTATGTGAATATTCTTAAAATCCACATAAAAACAATATGTGCATTTTCCCACCAGAGATGTGTTTCCATCTAATTGACTTGTTGCGGATAAAAGGCTGTGCGTGATGATGTAGTGCACATAAAAGTATTTATTTAACTAGTGTCATGTCTTTGGGGTACCATTAAACTGAAGACATGTTTATCAATTAACTCCCTGTAATTATTATCTCGCGATTAAACTGATTAATCGTTTAATTGTAATTAACTAGGAGATCGGGGCACCAAGAAAAATATTCAGATTACAAAGTTATAATTTTCCTAATATAACTTAACCTATATTATAATATAGGCCGATTATCTTCTGGTTTAAATGGTGTATTTTACCTCGAGTCCAGTCTCATTCCAAACGTCGTAAATTGTTGTATCTGCACGAACCCAGTCTTTACTAAAATCAACCATACATCAATTGTCTTAAAATCATTTATTTACTACACTAAGTAATTAACAGAAAACATACAAACAGTAATTATCGCCACAAAGGATTGGTATAGTAATGTGCCCTAATGGCTAACAGGCATGGCTGGTCTGTTAGACAATGGGTCATAAACGGTCAGCTGAGAAGGTACACAGAGTTCATTAATATTAACAATTGACAATTGAAGGCTCACTCATTCGGGAACAATTGCAATCAATATATATTTACGCTCATGTGTCGTCGGGATCCTTGTTCGAGCGTCGTTCTGATGGAGAGTTCTCTCTCTCTCTCTCTCTCTTGGTTAGAATGGATCTTTCAGAGCGACATTCATTAATGTCGTCATAGAATGGATGTTTCGTTGGTCTTCGCGTTCGATGATATAATTTACTTAGCTGCAGACTAATAATTAATATCAAAGACTTGTTCTTATTCTGTCGCTATCAATAGTCTAAAAGTTAACCACGTGGTATAGTTCACTTTCAGTAGAGGAATTGGATGGTAAACCTATTGGCCATGGAGTGGAGGCCTGGTCTGGAGAAATGTAGCTCAGGGTATAGTTTTATAGTGACCCTTGAACAGGCTTGTCAAATGACGCCTGGTCCTGTCTGTGTCCCTTGGGGGGCGTGCCGATGGCTGAGTGAAGCTTGGTACAGAAATCCAATTCTATCACATTAACATCAGTACATAGCATCTCAATGTATTACAAATAGCTTTATCCTTATTAATACATTTTATACAACCATTATGATGCAAGTCTCATCGCTGAGGCTATTATATAAACAGTTTTATGGTAATATGGCTATATTGTCTCTTCTGAGTCTCACAAAATTGTACCAAGCGGACCAGTTCGTAGCTGGATTCTTCACCAATCTTCCATATCTTCTCCAGAACACACATGTCGCTCGGTTCTCCAATTCTATGAGTTGGAAGAATTTCCTTTGTCTCTCTATGAAACATGTGGTAGGAGATTCTCCTCTTAGAGTTTTTACAACCCTTTCACACAGGGCCTGGGTTGGGGGATGGTACAAAGGGGAGGGGGTCAACTGTCCTCCCTGTACCAAAAGAGGCCAACGTCATGACACTAGGCAAGTAAGATAAGTACAAATTATTTTTTACAATGACAGCCTACTTGAGAATAGTGGGTTAACTGCCTTGCAGAACAACAGATTTTTACCTTGTCAGCTCGGGGATTTGATCCAGCAACCTTTCGGTTACTGGCCCAACACTCTAACCACTAGGCTACCTATCACCCCAGGTAGCCTGTGTTTAGTGTAGATAGACAGGTTAAAGAAGGATTTTTAAGCCTTGAGACAATTGAGATATGGATTGTGTATGTGTGCCATTCAGAGGGTGAATGGGCAAGACAAAAGATTTAAGTGCCTTTGAACGGGGTATGGTGGTAGGTGCCAGGTATACTCAGTCAACTGATTGTTTCAAGCTAAATTACCAAACTATTGCTGATGGTGAACCTGAACAATAAAAAATATAATCTAACATAGCCATATACCTATAGCCAGATGAAGTTATCTCCTCTACTTTTATTCTGGTAAAACACCATTTTAAACAGCTATTTGATTTAAAAAAATCACCTGGAAAATAACATTGGTTGTCACTCAACAAATAAAGTCTAATATTGTGCAAGCCATTTGTGACCGACCGCCTTGATTCGGTCTTATGTAGCAAAATTTGAAATTGTGTTTTTTACATTGGATAAAAGTAGAGACACAGAGCTACAAAATGGTATACCGTACACAGCATATGAGGAACAATGGGAAAATGGCTTTTGAATGTTTTGGTACATACTGGAGAGCTCTTCTTTGTCTACACCCATTCAGCATCGTTCACACCCTCTTAAGCTTTAGCCCCACCCATCTCTTATTAAGGTTTGATCCGAGCATTCTGCGCTAACACCATCAGTCAAGCACCCAAGCTAACTGGCTAATGTTGGCTAGCTTGCTAGCTACTTCCAGACACAAATGAGAGAACAGCTGGCCGTTTTCCTCGCAATAGAAGAGCTGGTTAGCCTGTTTTTATGTTATCCAGAGTTTTGGTGACTGCAACTGTTATGCTGGCAACAATTTTACTGACACACGCCATATTCAACGGGTATTGAGCGTTCATAAATTCGTCAGTTATTCTGCGCTCTGGCACACTCAGACGAGAGTGCTCTGAAGTCAGAGTAGATAGCCAGAGCGAATTTACCAGCTATGTCTATCAACAGTTGTCGCAGTGACATTCTATTGAAATGGTTACTTGCATAGTGGAGTCTTTTGTTAAGACATGTAGCTAGCTAGCTAAACAATGAACCATCATCCCAACTCATGACGTTACTATCCTGCATCAATCTGCAGGTACCAAACCAACCAGGTTCAATGTCAATTAGGCTATAACTAGCAAAGCAAATGTCTCTGAGATACGAATAATAAGATCATACACATTACGTTAGCTAGCGAGCCAGCCAAACAACATTAGCTAGCTAGCTAACGGTGCACTTTAACTTCAAATTAAAATGACTTTCTGTCAAAATTAGAAATGTGTAATATCTGAAAATGTAGCTAGCTAGACTATTTACCCGTGCTCTGAAATTGGAGTAGATAGCCAGAGTCAATTTACCAGCTACTTCTATTAATAGTTGTTGCAGTGACATTCTATTGAAATGGATACTTGCATAGTGGAGACTTTCGTTAAGACATGTAGCTAGCTAGCAAGCTAAACAATTAACCATAATCCCAAACATGAAGTTACTACCCTGCATGAATCTGCAGGTAGCTAACCAACCAGGTTCATTGTTAGCTAGCTAACATTAGACTATAACAAAGCAAATGGCTCTGAGATATGAATAATAAGATCATACACATAACGCTAGCTAGAGAGCCAGCCAGCTAACGTTAGCTAGCTACTGTAGCTATCACACTCAAATTCCACTGATTTCAAAACTTGGTCCTCCAGAAAGTGGAGAGCAACACTTATGCAGATCTACAATGCGATATATAAAAAAAGGATTACCAATACATACTGACCAGCTCAAATAGACAGAAGTATGCTACAGTGTATGGCAGACCAATCTGAACTCATCTCTCGGCATGTCCAGCCTACTCATTATCTCAGCCAATAATGGCAAGCGGGAAGGTTGCTGCCTTTTCTGTGGCTAAACCAACTCTGTTTGTAATTTAACAATTTTATTTGTATTTACAGATGGCATACACGTTTGTTATTAAGGCACAGGAAAGTTCACATGTTCCAGGAGGCATTTCTACCAAAAAAAGCATTTTGATAAAATAAAGTTTACCTTCAAATGGCTCTCCTGTGAAGTAGTGACCAGCACCTTATGCCTAACGAGACACATTTTATAAACATTTGAATGCTGAAGTTAACACGCAGATGTGCCAGATCAGGAATATGCCCACTTCTTGTTGGTCAGCGTGCGAAGCTACACACTGCCCGAAGTTTGACTATACTACTGATATTGCCTGTGCTTGTTTGTCATGCAAAATGACTTGTAGATCAATGACTGTCAACATAATTACATGCTTACTGTGACACTGAAAGAGAGGACACAGTTGTTACAAAAGATGATAGGTATTTTCGGGAGGTAGAAAGAAAGTAATTTGAGGAAAAACAAATTGTGAACCGGCGATTCGTTTGAATTAATTTTCTGACCAATGTATGCTAAGTTTGGATCGGTTTGGGGTCCTGCTATATATATAAATGTAGGACAAAACACACATCACGACAAGAGAGACAACACAACACAACCTAAGACAACAACGTAGCAACACAGCATGGTAGAAACACAACATGACAACAACATGGTAGCAGCACAACATGGTAGCAGCACAAAACATGGTACAAACATTATTGGGCACAGACAACAGCACAAAGGGCAAGAAGATAGAGACAACAATACATCACGCAAAGCAGCCACAACTGTCAGTAAGAGTGTCCATGATTGAGTCTTTGAATGAAGCGATTGATATAAAACTGTTCAGTTTGGGTGTTTGTTGCAGCTCGTTCCAGTCGCTAGCTGCAGCGAACTGAAAAGACGAGCAACTCAGGGATGTGTGTGCTTTGGGGACCTTTAACAGAATGTGACTGTCAGAACGGGTGTTGCATGTGGAGGATGAGGACTGCAGTAGATATCTTAGATAGGGGGGAGTGAGGCCTAAGAGGGTGTGATAAATAAGCACTGGGTCTTGCGACGGGTATACAGAGATGACCAGTTTACAGAGGAGTAAATCTGATGGCCGAATGGTAACGAACATCAAGCCGCTCGAGAGCACCCTTACCTGTCGATCTATAAATGATGTCTCCATAATCTAGCATGGGTAGGATGGTCATCTGAATCCGGGTTAGTTTGGCAGCTGGGGTGAAAGAGGAGCGATTACGATAGTGGGAACCAAGTCTAGATTTAACTTTAGCCTGCAGCTTTGATATGTGCTGAGAGAAGAACAGTGTACCATCTAGCCATACTCCCAAGTTCTTGTATGAGGTGACTACCTCAACCTCTAAATCCTCAGAGGTAGTAATCACACCTGTTGGGAGAGGGGCATTCTTCTTACCAAACCGCATGACCTTTGTTCTGGAGGTGTTCAGAACAAGGTTAAGGGTAGAGAAAGCTTGTTGGACAGCAGGAATGCTTTGTTGTAGAGCATTTAACACAAAATCCGGGGAGGGGCCAGCTGAGTATAAGACTGCATCATCTGCATATAAATGGATGAGAGAGGTTCCTAGTGCCTGACCTATGTTGTTGATGTAAATTGAGAAAAGTGTGGGGCCTAGGATTGAGCCTTGGATTGAGTACTCCCTTGGTGACAGGCAGTGGCTGAGTTAGCAGATTTTCTGACTTTATACACTGCACTCTTGAGAGAGGTAGTTAGCAAATCAGGCCAAAGACCCCTCAGAGACACCAATACTCCTTAGCCGGCCCACAAGAATGGAATGGTCTACCGTGGCAAAAGCTTTGGCCAAGTCAATAAAAATAGTAGCACAACATTGCTTAGAATCAAGGGCAATGGTGACATCATTTAAGGTTGCAGTGATACATCCATAACCTGAGCGGAAACCAGAATGCATACCAGAGAGAATACAACAGACATCAAGAAAGTTTTTCCAACACTTTTGATAAACAGGGCAAAATAGAAATAGGCCTATAACAGTTAGGAGCAGCTTGATTTCCCCTTTAAATAAAGGACGAACCGTGGCTGCCTTCCAAGCAATGGGAACCTCCCCAGAAAGGAGAGACAGGTTAAAAGTTTGGAGATAGGCTTGGCGATGATAGGGGCAGCAAACTTAACCTCTATGGGCAAGCGTCCCACCTACTCAATGCAATCCCATGGCGCGATATTCAAATACCTTAGAAATGCTATTACTTCAATTTTTCAAACATATGACTATTTTACACCATTTTAAAGACAAGACTCTCGTTAATCTAACCACACTGTCCGATTTCAAAAAGGCTTTACAACGAAAGCAAAACATTAGATTATGTCAGCAGAGTACCCAGCCAGAAATAATCAGACACCCATTTTTCAAGCTAGCATATAATGTCACAAAAACCAAAACCACAGCTAAATGCAGCACTAACCTTTGATGATCTTCATCAGACGACACTCCTAGGACATTATGTTATACAATACATGCATGTTTTGTTCAATCAAGTTCATATTTATATCAAAAAACAGCTTTTTACATTAGCATGTGACTAGCATGTGACTAGCATTCCCACCGAAACTTCCTGGGAAATAACCAAATTACTCACGATAAACGTTCACAAAAAACATAACAATTATTTTAAGAATTATAGATACAGAACTCCTTTATGCAATCGCTATGTCCGATTTTCGGTGAAAGCACAAATGTGCTACTGTTTTTCAGCCATGGCCTGCAAAGTCACCATTCATCGTTCTGGCGCCTTCTGAGAGCCTATGGGAGCGTTAGAAAATGTCACGTTATGCCAGAGATCCCCTGTTTTGGTTAGAGATGATCAAGAAGGCCAAGAAATAGTCAGAGAGAGCGCTTCCTGTTTGGAAACTTCTCAGATTTTGGCCTGCCAAATCAGTTCTGTTATACTCACAGACACCATTCAAACAGTTTTAGAAACTTTAGGGTGTTTTCTATCCAAATCAAACAATTATATGCATATTCTAGTTACTGGGCAGGAGTAGTAACCAGATTAAATCGGGTACGTTTTTTATCCGGCCGTGCAAATACTGCCCCCTATCCCCAACAGGTTAAAGAAGAAAGGGTCTAAACCATCTGACCCAGATGTTTTTTTGGGGGTCAGGTTTCAGGAGCTCCTTTACCACCTCGGACTCAGTGACTGCCTGCAGGGCTAAACTTTGTAGCGGGGCAGGGGGAAAAGAGGGAGAAGTATCACCAGAATAAGACCTTCAATATTTATTGGAAAGGAGCATCAAGCGCTGTGTGTTTTCGCCACCCAGTGAAGTTCATCATAACTAATTTCATCTGTAGCTGTCACGTCCTGACCAGTATAAGGGGTTATTGGTTATTGTAGTTTGGTCAAGACGTGGCAGGGGGTATTTGTTTTATGTGGTTCGGGGTTTATGGGATATGTATTTATATAAGAGGGGTGTTTGATTTATGTGTTCTGGGGTTTTTGGGTAATGTTCTTGTTTTGTATTTCTATGGTTTTCTATGTTGTGTATTTCTTTGTGTTGGCCTGGTATGGCTCTCAATCAGGAACAATCAGTTTTAGCCTATTAGTACATCGTTGTTACTGATTGAGAGTCATACTTAAGTAGCCCTGTTTTCACCTGTCCCTTTGTGGGAAGTTGTTGTTGTACTCGGTAAACGGTTCCCGCTCAGCCCAGTCCAAACTGTTCGCTGCTCTGGCACCCCAATGGTGGAACAAGCTCCCTCACGACGCCAGGACAGCGGAGTCAATCACCACCTTCCGGAGACACCTGAAACCCCACCTCTTTAAGGAATACCTGGGATAGGATAAAGTAATCCTTCTACCCCCCCCCCTTAAAAGATTTAGATGCACTATTGTAAAGTGGTTGTTCCACTGGATATCATAAGGTGAATGCACCAATTTGTAAGTCGCTCTGGATAAGAGCGTCTGCTAAATGACTTAAATGTAATGTAAATGTAATGTAAATGTACTCCTGTGTGTTAGCCTGCAACACTATTCGTTCGATCGTTTTCTTGTTTTGTTTGTTACATGTTCTAATAAAGTTAAGATGAGCACTCAACCCGCTGCGCCTTGGTCCATGACGTACGGTGACCGTTACAGTAGCCTAATAAATTGCATGCTTTCCAGAGTCGTAGTGGGAGGACCACACATGTCATCGCGTGACTGCAAGTTTACTTCGATATGACAGTTAATATATCAATATTTCCACATAAAGTCATTTTACCGCCATTTCTCGCATCATTAAATTTACCAACACAAAAATATTCCACCTTGTCTAGCATTTTGTTTTGTTGACATTTGGAGAGTTTTCTCACGTGCTGTTTCCATCAGGCCTGTCATTAAATGTTTTATCCGACATGTACAGTACTTTACTGGCATAAAAACATTGGAAACCTGGTTATAGACAGACAACAGAAACACACATCATTTTATAGATTTGTTTTCTTTGTCCATACCATACGCGTAAACTCCTGGCAGTGGACCAAGACGTTGCCAGACTTTAAGCAGACTAAGTTCAGTGTTGAGGTTTTAAAAGTGCCCCCTGTAACTGCTCCATGTCTCCAATACAACCCTAGTCAAGGTTAAAATCAGAGAGCTTTGCAAGCGGACCTCACCTTTAGCCATGCGATTATCCGATTAGCGCCAATAGATTCACCTTGCAGTGCAGATTGATCCTCTTGCATGAGAAAGTAGCTTCCTCCTTCTCACATTGCAGAGGACAATCAATCAATCTATTGGCTGCACAGGTAGACACCACTTCCACGTCAGAATGGGTCCTATAGCTTGCCCTTGGTCTTAAGATAGCTTGCTTTTCTTTTATATTGTGACTGCCTTTGTATGGATACGGCACTAAACCATCAGTAACACAATTCAGACATGTCCATTTGGCCTTCATGTAGGCTCAGCTAAATATGATTTGAAACACACACATCACTGTCTTTATAACTTATCATGTGTTGTATTAGCCTATTAGTATTAACCTATTAGTATTAGCCTATTAGTATTAACGTATTAGTATTAGCCTATTAGTATTAGCCTATTAGTATTCGCCTATTAGTATTAGCCTATTAGTATTAACGTATTAGTATTAGCCTATTAGTATTAGCCTATTAGTATTCGCCTATTAGTATTAGCCTATTCGTATTAACGTATTAGTATTAGCCTATTAGTATTCACCTATTAGTATTATCCTATTAGCATTAACATATTGGTATTAGCCTATTAGTATTAGCCTATTAGTATTAGCATTAACGTATTAGTATTAGCCTATTAGTATTAGCCTAATGCTAGTCACTAGCTACACTGAGGTCACATTGCTAAACAGACATAGACCCTATATAGAAGTCTGCACCTTGGCAATCCAAGCAGTACCATTGGACTCGAGAGTGTACTTGAACCTGTTTCCAGACCTCTAACTGTTCTTTAACAGATATAGAGCCAACCAGACTGGGCACCAGCTCCATACTGTCTCAGTAAGGCAGTCAAAGGACCAAGAATAGCATCTCATCAATGAAACAGCCACAGGCACTTCCTAGGAGTTAAATCCAATACAGTTACTATGCTACTGAGGAATACCACACACTCCATATGAGGGCACTTCAAAGCTGGAGTAGGTCACTCAGACTAAAAAGAGACAGAGACAGCTTTATCGGTCAATAATGCAGAGGTTATGTGTTTAGCAGTAGGTGATCTTTGGAAATCGGCAATAATTCCTTGTGTAGACCAGACCACAACTGACCACCTGTTCTGCATGTTTTTTCGGGGGAAATGTTTAAATCGATCTAAGAGTGGAGTGGGAAATTTAACTTTTCATTGAGGAAATCAGTGCTTGCAATAGCTGTGTTATTTGGGGACATTTCAGGGTATTTTGTGAAACGTAATCTATAAACATAAAATGTTCAAAAGGTTTCTGTATGCTTGGAAAGTAACTGTGCAATCACAATTTTAAAACACATTGTTAGTCCTTTCTTTTAATATTGTACAATCCCATCACATTAAAATATGAAAGAGCGGTTTGTGAGTGATAGGGAAGTTCTTAGTAAAGTGTTGTGCAGTAGGGGTGTTTCATTATGTCTCCTCCATTACTGCAGGCTCCAGCTCTATTAATGACCCGTATTAAAATGTTCATGGTCCTCAGTGTGCTATTCAGAATGTGGTTATACAGGTGTATTTAATAGACTTGAAAGACTTTTAATAGGCTTTAAAGTACTGTATGTCAACCCCCAGGTGAGGGTAGATCACACCCATGTGAACCATTGTGGACGTGGTAATAAGAACAGCACAGATAGCATCTTTGTGATTATTAGCCATTAGCTTTCTTTTGTGATGAGTGATTATTCCAAATAAGTGAGTATAATTGTATCAGTTATTAAATTGGCCAATATGTCAGTAAAAGTTTCTATTTTCCACATTTGTATTCATTCTTGTCGTCGTTAATAACATGTTCTTTTTTATTTAATCTTGACATTCTGTTATGAATCATATCTTTCCAACCACAATCAAATGTCAAATGGCCCCTTGGTTCATATAACAATTGTCTATTTAACAGGAAGCAATAACTTTCAGCCCCAACATAACCAGATAACCCCTAAAGTTCCATCTGATTCCCCTTTGCCCTTTCCTCTCCCATTACCTCCTGAATCCTCTCTGGTAGTGCTACAGCCTCCATCATTAATCAGAGACTAGGGGAGTGCTCCTGTTTTTGACTGGGCATGGTGCTGGGAGAAATACTGTACTAGTGCTTCTCTCTGGCTGGAGCGCAGCCTGATGTGCTGGATGCAGCCGGTACATTTAATTGGGCCCAGTTACAGAGGATCAGCAAGTTTGGACGCACTTCACATGCTGCTGCTCCATATGGCTGCACAGGAGTCTGACTATTTGATTAATGTTTCGGATGAGATTATGTTTTCGGGATAATGTCCGATCATGATTCAAGAAACTCAAGCTTTCTGTGTTTTTTTGGGGGGGGGTTATTTTTTTTTCTTGCTCATTTTACTCCCAAGCAGGTGTGCTTGCAAATCATCAAGATTCCGTCCTCTCCTCACCGATAAAAATCAATACAATGAGTAATCAATCATTCACTTTGCTTTAGCTTGAATTATTATTAGGTGCTGTCCAATATTTCCTCATATGTAAAAATAATAATTGATTTACAAATACACAATTTGGCCAACTCAAGGCCAACACTATCAAAGCAAGTCAAAGGCAACCTTGCATATGAAGTTAAGTCTTGCCTCACACCTCTATTTTTGTTTTCAGAAAACCAAATTTGACCTCATTAGTTTAGATATTTATCATATTTTTACATGACGTGGCCCAAAAGTGCGTTTCGGAGCGTCTGGGGCTGCAAATTGCCGCCAGCCTTATTTGCCTCAGTGGGCCTATGGAGGTGTTAGTGGTGTGGTCAGCATTCTGCACACTTTGAATTGCAAATGGCCCGTAATTCAAAAGTAATGCAGTGGTGAGCGTCACCCCCCGTCATTTTTCTACATTTGGGTGCATCGGGGCACCGGTGAGGAGGAAGTGTGGTTATTGTTTGTGTCTCTGGTGCGACTTTTCCTTATTGTGGGAAGGACTAAGGCCTGCTCCTTCACCCTGACTCTCGCTCTAATGCAGCAGGAGTCTCCCTCAGCGATAATATTACATCTCAGAGCATTATGGGGTTCTGGAGAGGGACTCTCGTCTGGAGAACCACAACTCTTAGTAAAGGAACCAAAAACGTTGTAATTATAGCATCATTGTTTCATAACTTGTATAATTTTGATATGGTAAAATATTATTCAAGCTGACATTTTCTTGATTCAAGCTCAATAGAAAATTGAAGGATCTTATTGGTCACTGAAATTTAGTTCATGGCAAAAATAAAGAATGGACACCTTGTATTCCCGCGAATAGGACAACTCCCAAATACCTTACCATTTGAGGTAAAGAGGACCATTTTGCATATTACCAATGAATTAACATTACAGTATAGAGTAGGCTAGTCCAATAACACTAGAAAGGTAGAGGAGGACTAATTACAAAAAAAACATAATTTCGCACTACGGGCAGAATAGAATCGCCTTGGAAACGCAAAAAGGTAAAACCCGCCTATTATTCTAATCATCAGCATTTCTAGAGCTCTGCACGGATCATTCGTTTGCAAATCAGGTTGTTTCGAGGTGTAGGTGTGTTGCTAATTTCATGCTTTGACGCATTTATTCCTGTACCTTAATGAGGAAAATATGTGTTGGTCTCTCGTTTATATGCCATTAGGGCTTCACCCTCTCTCATCGCCCAACATAGGGCTACTGTAGTCCTAGTTTATTGTAGCGAAAAGGATAGTGAGACCAGAGAATAGTCAAAGAGTGAAAATGATCAAAATCTCCCAAATGATGATTACAGCAATGGTGTGATGGTACTGTAAATAGGGAGAGACAATTGTTTTGTCTTTGAAAAAAAGGTATATTGTATGATCCAGCCACTCTTGTAGACAACAACAGTCTACCTTCCCTCCTCTGTCCATCCATTCTTTACCTGTTATCATTTATCATCTGGTCAGGTGGGTCTGCAGGTCCTGTGCTGCCATCTCCAGTGTCATTCTAGCGTCGGACCCCCACAGCACACACATGGGATTGTGCTGCATGTATTAGATCTGTGAGACAAATCCATTTCCTGTTGGAGGCTGTTCCAATGGCAGCCTCTTCTAGTATATGACCCTGACCTCTTCATGGTTCCATAAGCAGCAGATGGATTACAGCCTTTTATTGTCACCCTCTATTCCACTGCTGATGTGATTATGAATATGTGTGTGTACTCGTGTGTGTGTGTGTGTGTGTGTGTGCATGTGTGTGTGTGAGTGTGTGCACATGCGTGCCTGCATGCGCCTGAGGCTATAAATGGCAACATCTTATATTACAACATTTTAATGTGTAACATGTGTTGTTTGGTGTGGTCAAGTGTACAGTTTACAACAATACAGTACAGCACCCCTCAGTGATTTCTTAATAATTGCAACGTACGTGAAATATAACCATAACAAAGGGGGGAAAAATGAAAAAAGACATCTGAATTGGTATTAATCTGCACACAAACACATTTCTTCTACTATAAAAACTAAGGCATTGTTAACTCAAATACTTCCAGTAAATTGAACTCAGTCAATGAAAAGTCATTATTACTTCAAATGTTTATGCGGTACTGATTCAAAATTAAATGAGAAGTCACATCTAATTTTTAAAGTTATAATAACAAATTAACTTATTTCCCAGCATGTCCTACTGCAAGTAGATTTTGGGGAATTGTTTTTAATATCTGTGTTTTGCATATACATTACGTGATTGACTGATTAATCTTATGCTACACAAAATAAATAACATACATTTTTCTAAACTATTCCAATAATTTAGTTACAGAAATGGTTGTTCCAGTTTAAATGGCATAGGTAGCCAATGCAGGTTGCGGGTGAATAAAAATCAACTGTTGGATATGCTCTGGCTGGATTCCAATAGGAATTACACTCCACTTTGCAAACCAGCATAATGTGACATGCAGGTAGGGTTGCAAAATTCTGGCAAATTTTCCAGAACTCCCGGTTGGGAATTTTGGGAAAGTTACTGGAATATTGCAACCCTACTTGCAAGCCTGATGTGGCCTGTAAACCATGAGTTTCAGGCCACTGTGTTAGGTTTAAAGCCAGGCCTCAAAATAAAGCCTTATGAGATATGTAATGTATTGTCATAAAGAATTGAATTATATTGAATTAACATTCGCCTAGGAACTCACTTGGTGAAGGACACATGACTGAAAATGAAGGAATTTAACAACCATGTCTCTGTCACCAACAAATACAGTCATGGGTGGTTAACTCTACAATTCACTCAAAAAGTAAAGTGGGAAATTATACTGGAGGCGTGGCTTAGTGGGGGCGTTACATTTTTTTTTCAAGCTGATACAACTCAAATCTGGACCTATTACAGGGTCACAGTGACAGTTTGTGTAATGACTACAAAATCACTTTAAGTAACTGTACTCAGCGTTTGCTCAAAACTTTTGAGTAATGACAGCACATTGGGGTTTACAGTGCATGTGTCTCTCCACCTCTCTAGCAGTGATAGGCCATCATCACCATCCACAGACACCATCCATAGACGTCCAGAAATTTAAACGAGGTCAAAGCTAAGACATCAATAGGCACTCATGATTTCCACCTTTGTTCGTGGGCGTGTCAGAAGGGAGTTATTAGAATGACTAAGGGAGTGATGGATACAGTGACTAACATCTCTCAATCCCCTCCAATCGTGTGAACCGCTGATCCTTAATTAGTGACATTCCGGAGCGCGTGGCTCTCCGAGGGTAATGGGGAGTGAGGACACCAGGGAGGGGTCAGCACAGGGCCTTCTCACTTTGTCAGCTTGATTAATTCACCTCTCCTTCTCCTCCCATCGCCTCCAGCCCCGTCTGACATCTTCTAGAACTCGGTTTTTGTAAACTCTCGTCCTGTCTTCTTGAAGTTGTCGTATTGGAAAGGGACTTTTCTTTCTGATGTACAACCTGAATCTATTCTGAGAAAAATGTACAAATCATTACAAATTTAGTCACTAGCCATACCCACCAAAAGGAGAGGCCACCAGACAAGCACATCACTCAGTAATATGGACAATATTGTTCGCTGCAGGATATGGTTCAAAATAAGGTTTTCTTTTCATTTTAGCGGGTGGCCTAATCCTTTTCTAATTACAGAGTGAGGAAGTGTGGCGGCGGCGGTGGTCTGACTGTTGTGAATGCATAATCTTCTCTGTGTGCATAAACATGAGCACTTCTCATCAGCAGGGCCGGGGCTAAGAACTCTGGGTAATTACCTGGAGCAGGGAGTAGATTCCAATGTAATTTCTACATTTCTCTCTCTTCTCTCCTCTTTCTATCACTCTCTCTGTGTGTGTGTGTGTGTGTGTGTGTGTGGGTGTTTGTGTGTGTGTGTGTGTGTGTGTGTGTGTGTGTGTGTGTGTGTGTGTGTGTGTGTGTGTGTGTGTGTGTGTGTGTGTGTAAATAATGCAAATAATATTGAAATCTGAGCAGTCCAAAAAGTATGGCATTACCTTCATAGATTGGCGTAAAATTGAGGAACTCATCCATGTAGGAAGGAAATGAGCCAATGTTTTTAGCCCTAAAAGGGGAAAAAAAATCATTAGAGATCCCATTTCATAAAACTCAACCCATTCTGGTAGCTGTCTGGATGGAATGTGTTTTATATCTGTTGTCATTCCAGGCCTGTTCTGCCAACTCAATTAAATACAGAGGAGAGGAAACACATATGGATGTACTCATCAGCATCCAATCAGAGAGTTGTATGCCCCAGTGCACATGTCTGTAATGTGACGTATGCACCGTGTGCCTGGCCAGGAGCCTCCAAACCAATTAAGCCAATCTCAGCCACAGCGGTCCTGCTTATACCAATGGAGATTAGAACCTATCCTACAGTATTGTGGAAATGGTTTCAGTTCTTGTATTAACCAACTCTCACCCTGTGCTTAATGTTTGAACCACATATTGTTGAGACAACTCTTGCTATGTTTCACATGCATTCTTTTTTAAAATAATAAAACCATCAAAAATAACTACCTGTCTGAGGAAATACACTGTAAAAATGTGTAACGAAAGGAACATCAAAAAATATGGATTTTTTTAATATAAATTCAATTTGAATGGTTTTATGTGTATGGGTAGCACAAGATTAAGTGTTATTTAAATTTCAGAAAATGATTGGAGCATCTGAAAATCTATTATGGGATCAAAGAGCCTCTGTAGGTGTAATGGTGCAAAGCCTTTTCTCCTCCCTATTGATACAAAAGTTTGAGAGGTATGGTTCTATCTATTACATTAATACACTTGCCCTATATCCAAAGGCATGAGAGTATCTTCACATCTCCTCAGTGGATAGTTACAAACATGGCCACAAGTGTAACTCCATCATCTCTCTCAAGCCTCGGGCCTATTGAGGGCCGACCTGATTTAGAGAGAAACCATCATGCTGATACAAACAACACACCAGCCCTCTTTTCCATGAAGAATACTTTTTCTGCTGATGTCTAAAATCCCACAGTTGTCCTTTAACTATGCCTCTGAGTGTCTCCACCTTAATAGTTTGAGGCAGGACCAGGGGAAAATAACATGTGTTTATACCTCAGAGCGGTGGTGGAGATCAATGTTTTATCTTGACAAAGTTGGAGCACTATCCTTTTGCTGAATTGCATAATGAGCCCTATATAATTGTGTGAGATTTAAAGGCTTACCCTGCAGCTCAGAGACATTATAGTGCATTGCATTAAAAGTACTACCATTAGGCTGTGTTTGTGTGAAAAAGACGGTGGTCCGGGCGTCTGCTAGAAAAATATGCAGAGCATGCAAACCTACCTAAAGGAGCAGTAAAACAGATTAGGATGGAATTGTACAATAATGTGGTCCTATGTAAATTCACCACAAATTAAGACCATTCAGGCCTATAACAACTCTTCTTGTTGTTGCTGATGTTATTGTTACTTTTGTCATGGAGAAGAAGTGAAATAGTAATAGAGTGATGGACTAGGAGAAGGTAGAGTTTATTGGCACTAATGGAACGCAAATTATTGCAGATGAATGACCCACAGGATGAGATCTGATACTGTACGTTGGTTTATCAAGCTTCCCATTCCTTGCCATGTAATCAACACGTAAACTAAGCTTCAAGCTAGCTAGCGCCCAGAAAACTCCTATCCTTGGTCCACGTGTAAGCTCAATAAAGTCCTCCATAAATCAGTGTAATTGAAGGGGCTTTCTCCCTGGCTGCTACTTATAACAGACACATCTCAGAAAGCAGGCAGAGTGTTGAACAATCCCTGATGCTCTATTTGAATTCTCTATGATCTGGAGACCAAATGCTCCCTCTGGTTAAAAATAAATATATAAGAGAGAAAAGGATACAACATAAAGATGAGAAGGAAGGAGGTGGAGCGGGCAGAAAGATTCCCCATTTATAATCATTTGATCTCTGGCTACTGTAAAGGCCCCTCATTTAAAGGCGGCCATTTTAGCTAGGAGTGGAGGGTTTCTCTGTGGCTCTGCTCTAATTGATTTGTAAGGAGTATTCTGGGTTTCGGGGGAAGAGGGAAAAGGGGAGTCAACATATGCATGAATGGATCTGCTGGGGTGCATTATTCAACATGTAAATGGGGGAAATGGCCCAAGGACCTCACTCTATGTGAGTGTGTGACTGTGTGTGAACTGGAACACAGCTCAACATTACAACATTAGATTCTCTCCAACTCGATGGTCTGTGAAATTTCTGGTTGGGGTTAGTTTTAAAGCACAATGCACAATCGCATAGGTGTTTCAATGATATCATTATACCAGGACTTCCGTTAGGAAAATGTGGCATCGGACAACATGACTGGCTATTTGAGAAATTTACCGGACCTATAAGCATTGGGTGCAAAACCCATTAGGGCATCCAGCCACGGTGCTCAGAATGACAGAAATCACATTTAGATTATGGTAATGCATCTTAAAACAACATGCAACTCATTCTATACAGAGCACCTGGGAAAACAGCATTCTAAACAGAGCACCGGGGAAAACACCATTCTAAACAGATCACCTGGGAAAACAGCATTCTAAACAGCTCACCTGGGAAAACAGCATTCTAAACAGCTCACCTGGGAAAACAGCATTCTATACAGCTCACCTGGGAAAACACCATTCTAAACAGAGCACCTGGGAAAACAGCATTCTAAACAGCGCACCGGGGAAAACAGCATTCTAAACAGCGCACCGGGGAAAACAGCATTCTAAACAGCGCACCGGGGAAAACAGCATTCTAAACAGCACACCTGGGAAAACAGCATTCTAAACAGCTCACCTGGGAAAACAGCATTCTAAACAGCTCACCTGGGAAAACAGCATTCTAAACAGCGCACCTGGGAAAACACCATTCTAAACAGCACACCTGGGAAAACACCATTCTAAACAGAGCACCTGGGAAAACACCATTCTAAACAGCACACCTGGGAAAACACCATTCTAAACAGCACACCTGGGAAAACAGCATTCTAAACAGCTCACCTGGGAAAACACCATTCTAAACAGAGCACCTGGGAAAACACCATTCTATACAGAGCACCTGGGAAAACATCATTCTAAACAGACCACCTGGGAAAACACCATTCTAAACAGCGCACCGGGGAAAACACCATTCTAAACAGCGCACCGGGGAAAACACCATTCTAAACAGCACACCTGGGAAAACAGCATTCTAAACAGCTCACCTGGGAAAACAGCATTCTAAACAGCGCACCTGGGAAAACACCATTCTAAACAGCACACCTGGGAAAACACCATTCTAAACAGAGCACCTGGGAAAACACCATTCTAAACAGCACACCTGGGAAAACACCATTCTAAACAGCACACCTGGGAAAACAGCATTCTAAACAGCTCACCTGGGAAAACACCATTCTAAACAGAGCACCTGGGAAAACACCATTCTATACAGAGCACCTGGGAAAACATCATTCTAAACAGACCACCTGGGAAAACACCATTCTAAACAGCGCACCGGGGAAAACACCATTCTAAACAGCGCACCGGGGAAAACACCATTCTAAACAGCACACCTGGGAAAACAGCATTCTAAACAGCTCACCTGGGAAAACAGCATTCTAAACAGCGCACCTGGGAAAACACCATTCTAAACAGCACACCTGGGAAAACACCATTCTAAACAGAGCACCTGGGAAAACACCATTCTAAACAGCACACCTGGGAAAACACCATTCTAAACAGCACACCTGGGAAAACAGCATTCTAAACAGCTCACCTGGGAAAACACCATTCTAAACAGAGCACCTGGGAAAACACCATTCTATACAGAGCACCTGGGAAAACACCATTCTAAACAGAGCACCTGGGAAAACACCATTCTAAACAGCACACCTGGGAAAACAGCATTCTAAACAGCTCACCTGGGAAAACACCATTCTAAACAGAGCACCTGGGAAAACACCATTCTAAACAGAGCACCTGGGAAAACACCATTCTAAACAGCACACCTGGGAAAACACCATTCTAAACAGCACACCTGGGAAAACAGCATTCTAAACAGCTCACCTGGGAAAACACCATTCTAAACAGAGCACCTGGGAAAACACCATTCTATACAGAGCACCTGGGAAAACACCATTCTAAACAGAGCACCTGGGAAAACACCATTCTAAACAGCACACCTGGGAAAACAGCATTCTAAACAGCTCACCTGGGAAAACACCATTCTAAACAGAGCACCTGGGAAAACACCATTCTAAACAGAGCACCTGGGAAAACACCATTCTAAACAGAGCACCGGGGAAAACACCATTCTAAACAGCACACCTGGGAAAACAGCATTCTAAACAGCTCACCTGGGAAAACAGCATTCTAAACAGCTCACCTGGGAAAACAGCATTCTAAACAGCGCACCTGGGAAAACACCATTCTAAACAGCACACCTGGGAAAACACCATTCTAAACAGAGCACCTGGGAAAACACCATTCTAAACAGCACACCTGGGAAAACACCATTCTAAACAGCACACCTGGGAAAACAGCATTCTAAACAGCTCACCTGGGAAAACACCATTCTAAACAGAGCACCTGGGAAAACACCATTCTATACAGAGCACCTGGGAAAACATCATTCTAAACAGACCACCTGGGAAAACACCATTCTAAACAGCGCACCGGGGAAAACACCATTCTAAACAGCGCACCGGGGAAAACACCATTCTAAACAGCACACCTGGGAAAACAGCATTCTAAACAGCTCACCTGGGAAAACAGCATTCTAAACAGCGCACCTGGGAAAACACCATTCTAAACAGCACACCTGGGAAAACACCATTCTAAACAGAGCACCTGGGAAAACACCATTCTAAACAGCACACCTGGGAAAACACCATTCTAAACAGCACACCTGGGAAAACAGCATTCTAAACAGCTCACCTGGGAAAACACCATTCTAAACAGAGCACCTGGGAAAACACCATTCTATACAGAGCACCTGGGAAAACATCATTCTAAACAGACCACCTGGGAAAACACCATTCTAAACAGCGCACCGGGGAAAACACCATTCTAAACAGCGCACCGGGGAAAACACCATTCTAAACAGCACACCTGGGAAAACAGCATTCTAAACAGCTCACCTGGGAAAACAGCATTCTAAACAGCGCACCTGGGAAAACACCATTCTAAACAGCACACCTGGGAAAACACCATTCTAAACAGAGCACCTGGGAAAACACCATTCTAAACAGCACACCTGGGAAAACACCATTCTAAACAGCACACCTGGGAAAACAGCATTCTAAACAGCTCACCTGGGAAAACACCATTCTAAACAGAGCACCTGGGAAAACACCATTCTATACAGAGCACCTGGGAAAACACCATTCTAAACAGAGCACCTGGGAAAAC
Organism: Salmo trutta; assembly: GCF_901001165.1. Lineage (NCBI taxonomy): Eukaryota > Metazoa > Chordata > Actinopteri > Salmoniformes > Salmonidae > Salmo > Salmo trutta. The sequence goes on from NC_042968.1 coordinate 22,033,808, forward strand.
ACCATTCTAAACAGCACACCTGGGAAAACAGCATTCTAAACAGCTCACCTGGGAAAACACCATTCTAAACAGAGCACCTGGGAAAACACCATTCTAAACAGAGCACCTGGGAAAACACCATTCTAAACAGCACACCTGGGAAAACACCATTCTAAACAGCACACCTGGGAAAACAGCATTCTAAACAGCTCACCTGGGAAAACACCATTCTAAACAGTGCACCTGGGAAAACACCATTCTATACAGAGCACCTGGGAAAACACCATTCTAAACAGAGCACCTGGGAAAACACCATTCTAAACAGCACACCTGGGAAAACAGCATTCTAAACAGCTCACCTGGGAAAACACCATTCTAAACAGAGCACCTGGGAAAACACCATTCTAAACAGAGCACCTGGGAAAACACCATTCTAAACAGAGCACCGGGGAAAACACCATTCTAAACAGAGCACCTGGGAAAACACCATTCTAAACAGCTCACCTGGGAAAACACCATTCTAAACAGCGCACCTGGGAAAACACCATTCTAAACAGCGCACCTGGGAAAACAGCATTCTAAACAGCACACCTGGGAAAACACCATTCTAAACAGAGCACCGGGGAAAACACCATTCTAAACAGAGCACCTGGGAAAACACCATTCTAAACAGCTCACCTGGGAAAACACCATTCTAAACAGCTCACCTGATATATCTAAAAGAGATGAATATGTAAAAGAGATGAAAATCTCATTAAAATTTAGGAGGGGAATCTAAAGATTCAACAACTAGGATGGGTTGCTAATATGACTAGGATGGGTTGTTAATATGACTAGGATGGGTTGTTAATATGACTAGGATGGGTTGCTAATATGACTAGGATGGGTTGTTAATATGACTAGGATGGGTTGTTAATATGACTAGGATGGGTTGTTAATATGACTAGGATGGGTTGTTAATATGACTAGGATGGGTTGTTAATATGACTAGGATGGGTTGCTAATATGACTAGGATGGGTTGTTAATATGACTAGGATGTGTTCTAATATGACTAGGATGGGTTCTAATATGACTAGGATGGGTTCTAATATGACTAGGATGTGTTCTAATATAACTAGGATGGGTTCTAATATGACTAGGATGGGTTGTTAATATGACTAGGATGGGTTGTTAATATGACTAGGATGGGTTGTTAATAGTACTAGGATTGTGCCTTTGGATTCTGGGCAATGGAAGAAGTTGATATGAAAACCAATAGAACTTGATAGAAATGGCATAGCTAGGTCCAATAGGGAAAAAAATTTAAATACATTTGCCAAAATTATATAATTACTCCTGTCTATACGGAAATAAATAATATCATTCAAAATACTTGTCCTTAAGCCATTTTGCCACAACTTTGGAGTATGCTTTTGGCCGTTGTCCATTGGAAGACCCATTTGCGACCAAGCTTTAACTTCCTGACTGATGTCTTGAGATGTTGCTTCAATATAGCCACATCATTTTCCTCCTTATGATGCCATCTATTTTGTGAAGTGCACCAGTCCCTCCTGCAGCAAAGCACCCCCACAACATGATGCTGCCACCCCCGTGCTTCACGGTTGGGATGGTGTTCTTCGGCTTGCAAGCCTCCCCCTTTTTCCTCCAAACATAACAATGGTCATTACGACCAAACCGTTCTATTTTTGTTTCATCAGACCAGAGGACATTTCTCCAAAAAGTACGATCTTTGTCTCCATGTGCAGTTGCAAACTGTAGTCTGGCTTTTTTATAGTGGTTTTGGAGCAGTGGATTATTCCTTGCTGAGCAGCTTTTCAGGTTATGTCGATATAGGACTTGTTTTACTGTGGATATAGATACTTTTGTTCCTGTTTCCTTCAGCATCTTCACAAGGTCTTTTGCTGTTGTTCTGGGATTGATTTGCACTTTTCGCACCACATGAGGTTCATCTCTAGGAGACAGAATGCATCTCCTTCCTGAGCGGTATGACGGCTGCATGGTCCTATGGTGTTTATACGTGCGTACTATTGTTTGTACAGATGAACGTGGTGCTTTCAGGCATTTGGGAATTGCTCCCAAGGATGAACCAGACTTGTGAAGGTCTACAATTTTTTTTCTGAGGCCTTGGCTGATTTCTTTTGATTTTCCCATGATGTTAAGCAAAGAGGCACTGAGTTTGAAGGTAGGCCTTGAAATACATCCACAGGTACACCTCCAATTGACTCAAATGATGTCAATTAGCCTATCAGAAGCTTCTAAAGCCATGACCAAATTTTCTGGAATTTCCCAAGCTGTTTAAAGGCACAGTCAACTTAGTGTATGTAAACTTCTGACCCACTGGAATTGTGATACAGTGAATTATAAGTTAAATTATCTGTCAGTAAACAATTGTTGGAAAAATGACTTGTGTCATGCACAAAGTAGATGTCCTAATCGACTTGCAAAAACGATAGTTTGTTAACAAGAAATTTGTGGAGTGGTTGAAAAACGAGTTTTAATGACTCCAGCCTAAGTGTATGTAAACTTCTGACAACTGTATTAATTGCAGTCATTTACCATTCTCATTCTCAGAGTTCACAACCTGCCACACTTGTGAGAAACAACTTTTGGTTTATTTCATAACCATCATTTGGTTGGTTACATCTTTTAATTGCCTTTTGTTTGTAGTGCTCCATGTCAGCTATGAGCATTTGTCTGGTTTCTCTGTCCTGATATTGTAGAGGAAGGCGCGCACATAGGCATGCATAGAAGTACCTGGCCTGCTGAGCGGAAATGTAAGAAAGTATTTTTCTTTTACATCCATTGCGAATGATAATACAGTGCATTCGGAATGTATTCAGAGCCCTTGACTTTTTACACATTTTGTTATGTTACAGCCTTATTCTAAAATGTATTAAATAGTTTTTTTCCCCTCATCAATCTACACACAATACCCCATAATGACAAAGCAAAATCATGTTTATTTTTATTTTTCCAAATGTAAAAACTGAAATATCACATTTACATAACTTTTCAGACCCTTTACTCAGTACTTTGTTGAAGCACATTTGGCAGCAATTACAGCTTTGAGTCTTCTTGGGTATGACGCTACAAGCTTAGCACACCTGATTAGTGGAGTTTCTCCCATTCTTCTCTGCAGATCCTCTCAAGCTCTGTCAGGTTGGATGGGGAGCATTGCTGCACAGCTATTTTCAGGTCTCTCCAGAGATGTTTGATCGGGTTCAAGTCCAGACTCTGGCTGGGCCACTCAAGGACATTCAGAGACTTGTCCCGAAGCCACTCCTGTGTTGTCTTGGCTGTGTGCTTAGGGTCGTTGTCCTGTTGGAAGGTGAACCTTCGCCCCAGTCTGAGGTCTTGAGTGCTCTGGAGCAGGTTTTCATCAAGGATCTCCCTGTACTTTGCTCCGTTCATCTTTCCGCTTGGTCCTGACTGGTCTCCCAGTCCTTGCTGCTGAAAAACATCCCCACAGCAAGATGATGCCACCACCATGCTTCACCGTAGGGATGGTGCCAGGTTTCCTCCAGACGTGATGCTTGGCATCATCTCAAGGATGATCAACGGACACAGGTTAAACCTAAGCTCAGTTTCAATTTTCATAGCAAAGCGTCAGAATACTTATGTAAATAAGGTATTTCTGTTTTTTATTTTTAAGGAATGTGCAAATAAAAAAAATAAAAAATGTTTTTGCTTAGTCAGTATGGGTTATTGTGTGTAGATTGATGAGTAAAAAAAGTATTTAATCCATTTTAGAATAAGGCTGTAACAAAAACAAAATGTGAAAAAATGGAAGGGGTCTAAATACTTTCTGAATGCACTGTACATTTCTGAATGCACTGTATGTGGACACCCCGTCAAATTAGTAGATTCGCCTGTTTCAGACACACTTGTTGCTGACACTTGTTTAAAATTGAGCGCACAGTCATGCAATCTCCATAGACAAACATTGGCAGTAGAATGGCCTTACTGAAGACCATACAATGACATTCTGTGCTTCCAACTTTGTGGCAACAGTTTGGGGAAGGCCCTTTCCTCATTCAGTGTGACAATGCCCCATGCACAAAGCGAGGTCCATACAGAAATGTTTTGTCGAGATTGGTGTGGAAGAACTTGACTGGCCTGCACAGAGCCCTGACCTCAACCCCATCAAACACCTTTGGGAAGAATTGGAACGCCGACTGCGAGCCAGGCCTAACCGCCCAACATCAGTGCCCGACCTTACTAATGCTCTTGTGGCTGAATGGAAGCAAGTCCCCGCAGCAATGTTCCAACATCTAGTGGAAAGCCTTCCAAGAAGAGTGGAGGCTGTTATAGCAGCAAAGGGGGGACCAACTCCATATTAATGCCCATTGTTTTGGAATGAGTTGTTCGATGAACAGGTGTCCACATACTTTTACATGTAGTCTATATTAAAACTATAGTTCCTCACACTAAGCTATTTGAAACATCTTTCCAACAATCTCCCCCTCGATAATCACCAATTCTTGGTGTGAAAGAGGCGTACTGCTGCATTGGCATTTCCATGCGCTCATTTTCTTTAGCCACAAATGGATCACGGTGTATCAATGTGTCCATATGGCAGAAGCTGGTGATCTCGCATTAGTTGACTTTTAACTTTGCGATTTGTATGATTAACCACATGACAAGGATTTTGAGAAACAAAAACTTTACGAAACTGTTCCAAGAATATGCGCATATGAAAATCATAACTGGTACGCAGAACGGTAAAAATGGTCAGATAAATTGTAAGCTTCCTCAAACTTGAAACTTGCCGCCTATAAAGTATTTTTTTAATAATTCCATGGTCAGATTTTTGCTATAGGCTACTTTGAAGAAAGGTAAGACATGCCTCATAATACGAAATAAAACATTCAGGTTGGGAACAATTAAGTATGTTTTCAAAATGCATACTGCCTCCAGCTCTTATTATAAAGCGGTGGGTGACGCACTGATAGCCTGTTGCCTGCACTTGAATGGTGAATGGGAGGTGAGCTTCAATTGCCAGTTGAGAAATCTAAGTAGTAGCTATTTTTAATCGTTCACCAAAACGGTTAATTAACACCTGATTATACTTACAATTGTTGCGCAATGAATGGGCTTATAAAATCAGGTTTTATTCCAGCAGCAACCAACTGGGGAGCTGCAGGAGAAATCCTGCTCAAAATAGGCTCTGTATGCGGTGCGCGTGTCATAGTTGTGGTCGATAAATGAGATAGATGATGGCTAACGAAAATACACACAGGCCAATTTAATTCCACTAAATTATACAAATTAACCTACAGACCGATAAGCATGATGATCAAATGCATTTCCATTGACTGGTATTTCCATCAATTAATAAAATGCATAATTTTGCAATGGGATTTTTTCTCTCTCACTGCAACAGTTTTATTTATAGGCTTTTCATTTATTTTATTAGCCTAACGCTGGCAATTGCGGGCTAACGGAATCCTTGCATTATAAGCCAAAAACAGATGGCACTTCAACATTTGACAGCCAACAAACAGGTAGTTAGCTCCAGTTCTGACCTGGATAAAAGCATGGGACATGGATGTTTGGCCCTGTGAGTCCACACTACCTTACCCATAGGCCCTGTGTGACCTTAACTATACATGGTCTCCCTCTGGCCTGTCAGGAGGCAAGGATTTTTGATCGCATAATGCTGGTTCACCCTGGAGCCTGAGGAAGAGGTGAGAGGTCACAGCATTAAGTCACTACATTAAATCTGTCTCATGCCGTCGCCATTAAAAACCTTTCAATTGCCATTAAATGGGTCACAATGTCTCTCCTTGCTCGTTTGAGTGGAAAAGAGTCGGGCTCATCTCACCTCCTCTTAATTTGATTGTGTTCTGTGGCCAACTCGACATATGACAAGGTGAAAGCCAGGCTAAGGCCTCAAAGTCTGTCTGGCTTTTCATATTTTCATCTGTCTCTCCAGCCATCCCTTAATCATGTCTCTTTTCATCTCTTCATCTTCTCTCTTCCTCTTTGTGATTATTCTACGTCTTTATAAGTTATGGTCTATGTGACCTCACCAAGCCATGCACTGTACATTTTTATTTTTATTTACATTTTATTTCACCTTCATTTAACCAGGTAGGCAAGTTGAGAACAAGTTATCATTTACAATTGCGACCTGGTCAAGATAAAGCAAAGCAGTTCGACAACTTACAAAAACACAGAGTTACACATGGAGTAAAACAACATACAATCAAAAAAATAAGACTATATACAATGTGAGCAAATGATGTGAGATAAGGGAGGTAAAGGCAAAAAAAGGCCATGGTGGCAGAGTAAATAAAGTATAGCAAGTAAACACTGGAATGGTAGATTTGTAGTAGAAGAAAGTTCAAAGTTAAAATATAAATAATATGGTGCAAAGGAGAAAAATAAATAAATACAGTAGGGGAAGAGGTAGTAGTTTGGGCTACATTATAGATGGGCTATGTACAGGTGCAGTGATCTGGGAGCTGCTCTGATAGCTGGTGCTTTTTATTTATTTTATTTATTTCACCTTTATTTAACCAGGTAGGCAAGTTGAGAACAAGTTCTCATTTACAATTGCGACCTGGCCAAGATAAAGCAAAGCAGTTCGACAACATACAAAAACACAGAATTACACATGGAGTAAAACAACATACAATCAATAAAGCTAGTAGGGATGAGGTAGGGATGTTAGGAATAGGATGCTGTGTATATGTAGGGAGTGTGTAGGTGAGGTAGTGGTGTTAGGAATAGGATGCTGTGTGTATGTAGGGAGTGTGTAGGTGAGGTAGTGGTGTTAGGAATAGGATGGTGTGTGTATGTAGGGAGTGTGTAGGTGAGGTAGTGGTGTTAGGAATAGGATGGTGTGTGTATGTAGGGAGTGTGTTGGTGAGGTAGTGGTGTTAGGAATAGGATGGTGTGTGTATGTAGGGAGTGTGTTGGTGAGGTAGTGGTGTTAGGAATAGGATGGTGTGTGTATGTAGGGAGTGTGTTGGTGAGGTAGTGGTGTTAGGAATAGGATGGTGTGTGTATGTAGGGAGTGTGTAGGTGAGGTAGTGGTGTTAGGAATAGGATGGTGTGTGTATGTAGGGAGTGTGTAGGTGAGGTAGTGGTGTTAGGAATAGGATGGTGTGTGTATGTAGGGAGTGTGTAGGTGAGGTAGTGGTGTTAGGAATAGGATTCTGTGTGTATGTAGGGAGTGTGTAGGTGAGGTAGTGGTGTTAGGAATAGGATGGTGTGTGTATGTAGGGAGTGTGTAGGTGAGGTAGTGGTGTTAGGAATAGGATGGTGTGTGTATGTAGGGAGTGTGTTGGTGAGGTAGTGGTGTTAGGAATAGGATGGTGTGTGTATGTAGGGAGTGTGTAGGTGAGGTAGTGGTGTTAGGAATAGGATGGTGTGTGTATGTAGGGAGTGTGTTGGTGAGGTAGTGGTGTTAGGAATAGGATGGTGTGTGTATGTAGGGAGTGTGTAGGTGAGGTAGTGGTGTTAGGAATAGGATGGTGTGTGTATGTAGGGAGTGTGTAGGTGAGGTAGTGGTGTTAGGAATAGGATTCTGTGTGTATGTAGGGAGTGTGTAGGTGAGGTAGTGGTGTTAGGAATAGGATGGTGTGTGTATGTAGGGAGTGTGTAGGTGAGGTAGTGGTGTTAGGAATAGGATGGTGTGTGTATGTAGGGAGTGTGTTGGTGAGGTAGTGGTGTTAGGAATAGGATGGTGTGTGTATGTAGGGAGTGTGTAGGTGAGGTAGTGGTGTTAGGAATAGGATGGTGTGTGTATGTAGGGAGTGTGTAGGTGAGGTAGTGGTGTTAGGAATAGGATTCTGTGTGTATGTAGGGAGTGTGTTGGTGAGTGGTAGTGGTGTTAGGAATAGGATGGTGTGTGTATGTAGGGAGTGTGATGGTGATGTGGTGGCACATGTAACTGTGTGTGCACTATAGAAGTGAGGATAGGATGCCTAGTACTACCTGTGAGGACACTAGCTAGTTGCTCTCCGTTCTGCCCTCACCCAGGGAATGCAGGGAGATTTATCACCTATTGATACACCCCCTCTCTGAGCGCGCCCCCAAAGACACCCCGCAGTACAGTGTTGACTCATGAGCTATCCAGCCCATGGTTCATGAATCATTCTTTAAAAAAGGAGTACCCCCCCTTTCCTCCTCTCCCTCCTTTTCTGTGACTTCCTTTTTCACTGTCAAATAGATAAAGTACACTAAGATGCAAGCCAAATAAAGAAACAAATGTTTTCTTTTTTCCATCATACATTTCCTTAGTTAGAAGTGGGAGACGATAAAACGATATTGGAGGCTATTTTGCCACTCGCTGTTAGCACTGTCACCTGTGCTTTTGGTGCTGCTCGCTCAGCAGTTAGAGCAAAGTTAAACAGTGAACGCTCGCTGCCTCTCTCTCTCTCCCTCTCCCTCTCCCTCTCTCTCTCTCTCTCTCTCTCTCTCTCTCTCTCTCTCTCTCTGAGAATGTCCTTTGACAGCCTCTAAATGACTTTGCTTTCTGCTTTCCATTATTTCTTACCTCCCCTTCTCTCTCTTTTTTCTCCCTCTCCCTCTCTCCGTTTCTCCCTCCATCTCCTTGTCTTTTCTGAGGAAATAGAAAACCGGTCATCTATCTAATCGTTCACCTCTATCACTTTAGTGGTTTTAACATGCTCTATTCAACTCCTCTGTTTCCAGAAGATACATTTCATTTCCTGGGCAAGGTTTTAATATGTAGGAGGATGGATGTACGTCTGTTAGACAACAGCCTCCATTTTCTTTATTCAACTCCATCTTCATGTGTATCATATCTTCTAAAATCAGTTCTGACCTGGGGTGTGAAGAACAGTCTTCATCCCAGATCACAACCTCCAATAGCTATCATATTTCCACACAATCTGTATGCTTGAAACAGACCCTCGCTGTCCAAAAATAGTGACACTTTTCCCTATAGTTGACACTATGGTAGCACCACAGCCTGCTCCAACAAAGGTTGTGTTGATCAAAATCTTAGAGGAAATACATTTTACATTTGAATGAACCCTAATGAGGTTCTCTTCTTCTCTTCCTTCCAGTCCCCTATCATCCTGCACCTTACCACCCTCGTCTCAGCTTCAGCACCACAGACCACCACAGTTCCTGTGTCTCTCCTATGATTCTCCATCCTCCCATTCCCGCTCCCGGAGGTGAGTGATGGATCTCCCTGCTCTCGGTGGAGATGTGGATAAGGTAGAGCGATGGCAGATGTAATAAAAATAAACCTGCCTGTCGGGGCTCCCTCCTCCATTCATCAACCCATCTGAGTGAGGCGTCTACTGGGCCGTCGGGGCCCGCCTATAACATGCACAGCTTGGGAAACGCTATTTGTCACCTGCTAAACGCTGCCATTGGCGGAGTATATACCGACAGAGGCCCCCTCTTCTCTCCTCTCGTCCCCTTAGGAGGGATGGATGTACTGTATAGGTTTATTTATGTCACCTGGAGAGTACACGCAGAGTAAAGTGCGCCGCAAAGGAGAAGAGTGATGTCCTGATGTTTAGTTACGTTGCCATGGTTGAGCTCTTCCTCACTGATGTGATAGTGTTGAGTGTTGCTTTAAATGTAGGATAGGTGAAAGGGAGATAGAAGGGAAGTACTGTAGTTTCAATGTGCCTCCTTGATTATTGTGGATACTAGCCAGATAATGTGTCCGTGTGGAGTAGATATTGAACTATAATAAAAAAAAACATGTTGATTGAGGTTGACTGTAAACAAATAGTGAACTGTGTATAAAGGGTGCTTATGGTGTAATGTCTGACAGCCTGGAGAGCTAAGAGGCTCTCTGTCATATTTTCTATGGTGTGCTCATACATCATTTATCTGGCAACTTTATGTTCGACTCCATCACAGACATTGAGGCTGAAGGAAGAAGCCATTTTACATTCCAGTCCTTGTGTTTTATGATAAATGTGCACAAAGTGCTCCATCCTTTCCCCCTAGTGCACATAAACGATGTGCTAGGTAAAGTCATAACTCTCTCATACACAGCTTATCACAACATCTCTGCTCAGCCAAACAGAAGCACCACTCTGAAGCTATCTTTCAAGAGACAGCCGTTCAGAATAATCCAGTATCCACACAGGTATACTGTTGATCGAGGTGCTTTGCTGTCATTGTTGAAAGTGTAAGGCTATGTCACTTACAAAGCCCTCCAGGTCCAGTCATGATTACCATGGTAATAACAAGTCTTATAATAGTATGTCTCCGTTTGTATAGCCAGTTCTGTTTCATTTACAGGGTCTTGTGTGCCTCAGTTGGAAGAGCAAGGCACTTGCAACGCCAGGGTTGTGGGTTTGATTCCCATGGGGGACCAGTATGGTAAAAAAAGTATGAAAATGTATTTTTTATTTATTTTATTTCACCTTTATTTAACCAGGTAGGCAAGTTGAGAACAAGTTCTCATTTACAATTGCGACCTGGCCAAGATAAAGCAAAGCAGTTCGACAACATACAAAAACACAGAGTTACACATGGAGTAAAACAACATACAATCAATGATGCAGTAGAAAAAAAAAGAAAAAAAAAAAAAAAAAAAAACATTCAATCACTCACTACTATAAGTCGCTCTGGAAAAGAGCGTCTGCTAAATGACTAAAATGTAAATGGTCTCTGTGCCAATAACATACATAGATCTCCATGTGTTTATTCTATTTTTTAAAAGAGGCTCCAATAGTTCACAACACATAGACACCACATGAAACCCAACCCTATAGAGGAGCTCTACCATCCTGGAGTGAGTGCTAGCCTCTTGGTGAGAGGTACATCTACAGCTCAGTGAGTGCTGTGCCATATAGTAATTCAGTCAAAATTATGAAAGTGCCCAGGTGCTATTGTAATATAGTGGGCTTCTCTAATCGTTATGGTAACCCAAGAGATGGTCTGTCTGTGCCTCCAGTCGTAATCATTGACACAGCCTACATTTACCCCCTGCTGTGGTTTTTAATAATAATATGATCACCTATGCGCAGGGTTGGTCTAATATGGGATCTCTAATGACTCAGAGGCCAGGGGCCACACTTACAGTTATGACCCTCTCCCCAGGGGTCAAAGTGCACCTTACCCACAAATACATAATTATTATATGAAACTGGCATCCAGAGGGTTGTTTGGTTATTCCACAACCCTGCACTTAAAGCAATTAAGGCCAAACCTTGATGTCCATTTGTATATCAGAGGAGACTGTTTGACTTGAATATAGTTCTCACTAATGTGTCATTACAGGAGTTTTTCTGCCATTATGTTGTTAATGTGAGGGGTCTACATGGGGACCCAGGCCTGTCAATATATAGTACATCAAGATGATTATATTAGGATTACAGTCAGAGATGTAGCCTTGAATTGAGATTACAGTCCAAGTGTTTAACCTCCAACGTCCCCCTGGTTAGAATTCCATCAGTAATTGATCTGTATGGTGAGAAATTACATATTTGACCAAACAACTGCAGCCTTTAATTTGCTAGGTACATCCGTTTGTTTTTTTAAGTGTAAAGGTAGGGTAAGGTTACCAGATGAAAGTCAGAGTCTAGCTAGCCTTGGCTAGAGTAGATATGTGTTTATGCTGTGTATGGGATTTGACCAATTTAAAGTAAGAAAATAGAGGTTGTCTGCGATGTATGGCTTGTTCTGTCTGGCCGTGTTTGCTCAGCTGGAAGTAATGTTTGCTCACAGGATGGCTGGGAAAGTGAGTTTCTGATGTACATACATGTTTGACAGGGAATTTGAAGGGACTGTTTGGACAGAAATGTGTGGGAATTTTTAATGGAGGATGGAAGAGAAAGTTCTGTCCAAACATTCCACTTTGAGAGTAAAGCGTTACCCCCTTCGCCCATCCCCCCTCGCTCTCTCACCTCCTCCCCCCTTCCTTCCTACGGTACTGCTCCCCACTGGACGTTGACTTATTTCTACCTTTGAAAAATTCCATTGATGTGTGAAAAAGAGAGAGAGGGATAGGCAAACACATTTGTTATTTATAAAATACAGAAAAAGTGGATGAATCAACTTTTGTTTTATACTTTAGCAAGTAAATCAGCGATTTTGGCCATTCAACCCCAAGCATTTTTAGGGGATTTAACTGATACGGGATATTCCAACTTGTTTGAAAATAAAATGTAGTCGACTTTTGATCACCCCAGCACATACCGTTTCCCATACCTCCCATTTCCCTATTTAGGCATTGCAATCATGAACAAAAAAGAGGGCTGCACCTGCCTTTTTGTCGTACTTGGAACCATGGGCCTGTCGCTAGTAAATCATCTCAAAATTAAACTAAGTTTACAGTACAAGGCATTTTTAGGCATTTCTCTTCCCTGTGGGTGGAATGGGACATGGTCTCCGTGGCCACCGTGCCTTTCCAGAGAGAGATGCAGTTACACTGTAATTTACAGGGATTAACTCCAGAGCCAAACTCTGACGCAGGCGTCCTGGCGAGGTATGCCGTCTCGCACGTACAGAGAGGCTGAAATTAACTTCAAATTAGGTACGGTACGGTAGCACACAGGCAGGGTGCTGGCCACCCTCAAAAAACCCAAAACCCTCTGAGACAATGCTTAAGTTTGTTACAGGCTTTATCGTAGGACACCCTTCCCAGGACCCCTGAGCAGACGGACAGGCGGACATGAGAGCAGGGCATCTGAATGTCGCTAATAATAGACATCGTGGGTTGTACTGACGTCACGCCGTGGCCAGAGGCGCTCGCCTGGAATTCAGTCTGGGTCAGCGATTCACTTCCTGCCGTCTCCCAGTGGTTTGCGGGTGGAGGGACAGCTGGTCGCCATTGGGGAGGGAGGGAAGGAGGGAGAAAGCCAGAGGCTGCTCCTGCTGGCATGGAAGGGCAGGGGCCCTGGGCGTCCTCTGGCCGGGTCCTCTAGCCTAGCCGCCTCAAGAGAGCCCCAGAGACCTGCTAGCCGCCGGCTGCCCACAGGCAGAGCAGACCCGTGTCCATGCCAGATCCCCAGGCCCCTTGGCTTGGTCAGCAGCCAGCCAGCCAGCCAGCTCCCACACCTTCCTCCTCTCTCTATCCTCCCTCTTCCCTCCCTACAACATCTCCTTGTCCTCTCTCTCTCCCTTTGACCCCTATTCCCATGTTCTTATACTTATTCACCCACTCACCCTCCCTGCATCTCTCTCCCTACATCTTTCTCCCTACATCTCTCTCTCAATCTCTCTCCCCCATAATGATCCCACATCTCCCCTGTCCTCCATCCTCCTCCCCTCAGTCAGATTAGGTTAAAGTGACCCTGCTGGTCGGGCGCTAGAAACTTGATATGCTGCTCTTTGTTTGAGACTGACAGATTGAGGGAAGGATGTGGGTGGGTGTGAACAGCAGGCAGGGAGGGAGAGTGAGAGAGAGGGAAGTAGGGAGAGAGAGGAGGGGTTGAGGTTGAAGCACTATAGTACTGTTTTTTTCTTCCCGCCCTGAATCTGTAGCCTATTGAGAGATTGGGACAGTCATATGCACAAACATTAACATTTACATTTACCATCTGTCTCTTAAGTGACATTTTACCATTGAAATGATATCGTCCCCTGCGCCAGACATATTTTAATTGGTGTTGTGAAGACATCCCTTGAGACTCCCAAACTGATATGGTTCTTATATTCTATGGGCCACCTGCGGGACACAGCCAGTGCAATATCAGGGCGGCAAATTCAAAAACAACAAAATGTCATAATTCAACTTTCTCAAACATACAACTATTTTACACCATTTTAAAGATACTCTTCTCCTTGATGTAACCACATTGTCCGATTTCAAAAAGGCTTTACAGCGAAAGCAAAACATTAGATTATGTTAGGAGAGTACATAGACAAAAATAATCACACAGCCATTTTCCAAGCAAGGACATGTGTCAATAAAACCCAAAACACAGCTAAATGAAGCACTAACCTTTGACGATCTTCATCAGATGACACTCCTAGGACATTATGTTACACAATACATGTATGTTTTGTTCGATAAAGCTCATATTTATATCCAAAAACAGCATTTTACATTGGCGCGTGATGTTCAGAAAATGTATCCCCACCAAAACTTCCGGTGAATGTGCACATCAATTTACAAAAATACTCATCATAAACGTTGACAAAATATATAACAATTACTTAAAGAATTATAGATAGACTACTCCTGGATGCAACCGTTGTGTCAGATTTTAAAATAGCTTTACGGAGAAAGCACATTTTTCAATATTCTGAGTACATAGCTCAGCCATCACGATGAGCTATTCAGACACCCGCCAAGTTCGGGGCAACCTAAACTCAGAATTAGTATTAGAAATATTGTCTTACCTTTGCTGATCTTTGTCAGAATGCACCCCCAGGACTGCTACTTCCACAAGAAATGTTGTTTTTGTTCGAAATACTCCATATTTAAGTCCAAATACCTCTGTTTTGTTTGTGCGTTCAGATCACTTATCCAAAGGCATACCGCGCGAGCGCGGTACCAGAGACGAAAAGTCTAAATGTTCCATTACCGTACTTAGAAGCATGTCAAACGCTGTTTAAAATCAATCTTTATGGTATTGTTTATGTAAAATTGCGATAATATTCCAACCGGACAATAGCATATTCATTCAAGAAGAAAAAGGAGGAACGGCACGCTCGCGTGACTGCACATATCCAATCCCTTTGTTGCCAGGCTGTCCACTCAGTAACTGAGCTCCTATTATCTGCCCAGTGACAGGAGAATGTTCAAACCACTTTCTGATGGCTGTTGACAGCCAATGGAAGCCTTAGGAAGTGCAACGTCACACCACAGACACTGTAGTTTCGATAGAGAATCAAAAGAAGAACTACAATTCTCAGACTTTCCACTTCCTGCTTGGATTTTTCTCAGGTTTTTGCCTGCCATATGAGTTCTGTTATACTCACAGACACCATTCAAACAGTTTTAGAAACGTCAGAGTGTTTTCTATCCAAATCTACTAATAATATGCATATTCTAGTTTCTGGGCCAGAGTAGTAACCTGTTTAAATAGGGTACGTTTTTCATCCAGCTGTGAAAATACTGCCCCCTACACCCCAACAGGTTATCTAATGACAAACGAGGGGTCCCGAAACACAGGCCCTGTGACCGCTCCATGTGTGACCCTCCCCTTTAGAACATGGCTGATTCCTCGCCCCCCTGACCACCCACGACCCCTCTATTGGCCGGCAGAGGGGTAGTAGTGTCACCCGCATTCCCATTTAAGGGCACACATTCAGTCTCAGGCGTTCTGTGATGAATGATGGATTGTTGTTTTTTAATGAGACTCGATAAAAACAGCCTCCCAGGACAGGAAATTATATACTTCCATTATGTCTATGTAAAGAGATGCGAAAGCGTAAACAAAACTAAGGTAAAGCTGTGTCGTGATAAATATTTCAGAAGAAAGAAAAAAGCAAACAGCATCAAGTGGAAAACCTCTTCTCATGAGCTACATGTCTCTCCTCTCTCCCTCTCCTCTCTTTTACACTTTCACCCTTCTGTCTCTTCCCTATTTCCTGGCTCATTCCTCCTGCCCTCTACTCTTCACTCTCTCCCTGCACTCTTATTACACTCTCTTCTCTCGCTGCACTCTCTTTTCTCCTCTCCCGTCTCTCCCTATGCTCGCAGGTCACCTCTTTTACTGCCCTTTGTCCCCCCCTCTCCCTACCCTGTTCTCCACTATGTCCCTACCCTCTCCTCTCCCCTCTCTTCTCCCCACTCTCTCTCTGCCCTCTCTCTCTCTGTAGGCCCTTGGGGCCCCTATGCTGTGTCCCCCTTCTCTATGGGAAGGTTGTATTTCTTCATTAGGGCCTCTGGGGGCCGGCGGAGACCCAGAGGATGTCAGAGTACATTAATTCTCATCAGGACATGGACCCTCTCAGGTGTGAATGGCAGTGAGCAGCTGTCGACGGAGCTCTCTCAACCACACCACAGCTCATATATCACTCAGTACACACACACGCACGCACACACACACTCTCTCACACACCCACCCACCCACGCACGCACACACACACTCTCTCTCACACACCCACCCACACACGCACGCACGCACGCACACACTCTCTCTCACCCACCCACCCACCCACACATGCACGCGCACACACATGCACACACACGCACACAAAACACACACACACACACAGTCGCAACACACTCAAGCAGGCACACCAACAACACAGAATCTCTGGCATTAGCAGATATCACCTAATTAGACTTCTGTTCTACCCCTTCTCTCTTTCATACCCAGGCATCTTGATGTGTTGTGGAATTTATTTCAAGTATTCTATTGGATAGTCTCTATTACCTTGATATTATCAACAATAAACATGGTAACCACTTAGTCATTGTCAACATCTTATAGCATTAAAGGCAGTTAAATACAAATGATAAGGGGCTGAATTGCACCCCAAAGTGTAGGTATGTACAGATATCTCAGTTTAGGACTTGACCCATAGTAATTGCAAAAGCATTCATATATCTTTAAGTCTTTAAGGGGACAGAATGCCGTCTCTACTTCATTTTCCATGTGAGTAAATTTGCTGGGAGCATCTCCCTCTATCTCTCTTTCTCTCTCTCTGTCTCAGCATGTGTTTTCCTTAGATATGTATCGACAGTAATTAGATAAAGTAAATCCTCCCAGTAGAAGAGTATACAAATAACTCATATTTGCTCTGTGGTCAATGCTCTGAACAGACAGAACAGTCCTACTGGACTATGAGGGAGGAGGTTAAGATTATGAAGGTCTGGACTATTAAACCCGTTTGTTAAGGTCTTCACTCCTGGGAGGACTCAACTCTATGGGACTCTGAGTGAATGAAGGGAGCTTAGCTATGGAGACTATGGAGCTATGTGTTGTTAATTAGCCCCGTTTGTTAGAGAGGACTTCACATTAGAGTCCAACTCATCAGCCAAATCCCCAATTCCTATTTTAACTCAGACAGTGGTTCTCAATGTACATTTCTCCTCTACTCTGGGATCCTCCATCGAGAAGAGAGGACTTGCTCAAAGATGTGATGCGCTAGAGCTATGGGGCATAACATCTATCCAGGAAGATTCCTCTCCTCCCTCTCTTTCTCTCCATTGATTATTTTGTCATCCCTTTAATATTTTGTCATTATGCCCTCTGATTTTCTGACGTCTCGGGTTATTCAGTGAATTAGTTATCTGTGCTCTCCATTATCCTATTGAACTCGGTGTTTTGGGTCTGGGATCTAAATCTCTCTCTCTCTCTCTCTCAATCTCTTTCACTCTCTATCTCTCTCTCTGTTCCATGTAGCTCTGTGGTCTCGCAGGGCCCTTTATTAGTTAATTATCTCTAATTAGGCAAAGGTCAGGATGGAATAATGATTTTTCCCATTGAAGCTGAGGGACTCTGGAGGAACAGAAGCATATTCAGCTTCTACCAATAGGGGAGCCCACAGTTGGTATAATGACATACATTTAGATTTGATTTACGATAGGCTGTCATTGATGCCATCCAGATAAATCATTTTATCAGAAGCAAGATGATCTTTATGGTGTGACTACCTTTATGCTAGTTAAGGTTATCATTGATATTAGTAACTTCCAAGATGTTGAGCACTGAAACAGTTGCACACCCTGGGAGAAATAGCTGCTTCCCCAGTCCACACTTACCCATCCTCTCTCTCTCTCTTTCTCTCTCTACTGGCCCCAGACCTATCTGTTGCTGGATGGGGGCCAGGGTGTGGCCCTCTCCTCTTACTCACCCCCTTCACAGCCCACACATTGATCCCCCACTCTCTGTTGCCCTTGGAGCAGTGTATGCCTCTCTGAGATTCAGGGTGCCCTTCTGTTTTACAAACGGCCTTGCTGGAGGAAAAGAGAGACATTTCTAGTCTGAAAGGGAGAAGTTACACATCAACACCGTGAGGGTGTTCAACTATATGAACACCCAACTATATTAACATTCAGACAGATGTGAAGAATTGTAAAATGACCTTGACTCTTCATTATTTAGGGAATACTCAATGTCTATAGTAAGGTAGAGGAGGTTGACATCTCTCTACCTAAACTAGTACAAATCCTTGACCTGTAACAGTGGTGTGGTAGTAAATAAATGTAGCTGTAATCTAGGAATGGATTTGGGATGTTGAATGTAGGAGTACAGCATAACGCAGAGGGAGAGAGAGAGAGTCTGATGGAGATATACAGTGCATTCGAAATGTATTCAGACCCCTTGACTTTTTCCACATTTTGTTATGTAACAGCTTTATTCTAAAATGGATTACATGTTTCAATCTACACACAATACCCTATATTGACAAAGCAAAAATGTTTTAAAATGTCAAAATAAAAAAACTTAAATATCACATTTACATAAGTATTCAGACCCTTTACTCAGTACTTTGTTGAAGCACCTTTGGCAGCGATTACAGCATTGAGTCTTTTTGGGTATAACGCTACAAGCTTGGCACATCTGTATTTGGGTAGTTTCTCCCATTCTTCTCTGCAGATCCTCTCAAGCTCTGTCAGGTTGGATGGGAGCGTTGCTGCACAGTTATTTTCATGTCTCTCCAGAGATGTTCAATAGGGTTAAATCAAATCAAATCAAATGTATTTATATAGCCCTTCTTACATCAGCTGTCATGAATCCCACCGAAGGTGGCTCCCCTGCCTGTTCGAGCGGTGCTCGGCGGTCGTCGTCGCCAGCCTACTAGCCACCGCTGATCCCTTTTTCCTTTTCGGTTTGTATGGTCTTATTGGTTGCACCTGTTCCCTGTTGTGTTTCTTGATTTGTGTTTATTTAAGCCTGTTTAGCCCGCCCAGGTTTGTGGGGGATTATTTTCGCTGTCGTGTTATTTTGGATGTGCTGGCTAACGCCTTATTTCTCTCTCCGGACTGTTTGCCCTGTGTTTTGGGTTGGTCATTTATTTTACGCGACCGTCTGTTTTGGCGTGACCGGTTTGTGCCGGAGTAAATAAAGATATTGTACTTTACCTCTGCTCTCTGCGCCTGACTAGAAGTATGGTGGCTAGGAAAAACTCCCTAAAAAGGCCAAAACCTAGGAAGAAACCTAGAGAGGAACCAGGCTATGAGGGGTGGCCAGTCCTCTTCTTGCTGTGCCGGGTGGAGATTATAACAGAACATGGCCAAGATGTTCAAATGTTCATAAATGACCAGCATGGTCAAACAATAATAATCACAGTAGTTGTCGAGGGTGCAGCAAGTCAGCACCTCAAGAGTAAATGTCAGTTGGCTTTTCATAGCCGATCATTGAGAGTATCTCTACCACTCCTGCTGTTTCTAGAGAGTTGAAAACAGCAGGTCTGGGACAGGTAGCACGCCCGGTGCACAGGTCAGGGTTCCATAGCCGCAGGCAGAACAGTTGAAACTGGAGCAGCAGCACGGCCAGGTGGACTGGGGACAGCAAGGAGTCATCATGCCAGGTAGTCCTGAGGCATGGTCCTAGGGCTCAGGTTCTCCAAGAGAGAGAAAGAAAGAGAGAAAGAGAGAATTAGGGAGAGCATACTTAAATTCACACAGGACACCGGATAAGACAGGAGAAATACTCCAGATATAACAGACTGACCCTAGCCCCCCGACACATAAACTACTGCAGCATAAATACTGGAGGCTGAGACAGGAGGGGTCAGGACACACTGTGGCCCCATCCGATGATACCCCCGGACAGGGCCAAACAGGCAGGATATAACCCCACCCACTTTGCCAAAGCACAGCCCCCACACCACTAGAGGGATATCTTCAACCACCAACTTACCATCCTGAGACAAGGCTGAGCATAGCCCACAAAGATCTCCGCCACGGCACAACCCAAGGGGGGGCGCCAACCCAGACAGGAAGACCACGTCAGTGACTCAACCCACTCAAGTGACGCACACCTAGGGACGGTATGGAAGAACGGCCCTTCTCCCCATCATGCAAAGGCTCTGGCTGGGCCACTCAAGGACATTCAGAGACTTGTCGAGAAGCCACTCCTGCATTGTCTTGGTTGTGTGCTTAGGGTCGGTGTCCTATTGGAAGGAGAACCTTCCTGAGTGTTCTGGAGCAGGTTTTCATCAAGGATCTCTCTGTACTTTGCTCCGTTCATATTTCCCTCGGTCCAAACTAGTCTCCCAGGGCCTGCCACTGAAAAACATCACCACAGCATGATGCTGCCACCACCATGCTTCACCGTAGGGATGGTGCCAGGTTTCCTCCTGACGTAACGCTTGGCATTCAGGCCAAAGAGTTCAATCTTGGTTTCATCAGACCAGAGCATCTTGTTTCTCATGGTCTGAGAGTCCTTAGGTGCCTTTGGCAAACTCCATGCGGGCTATCACGTGCCTTTTACTGAGGAGTGGCTTCTGTCTGGCCACTCTACCATAAAGGCTTGATTGGTGGAGTGCTGCAGAGGAGTGCTTCTGGAAGGTTCTCCCATCTCCACAGAGGAACTCTGGAGCTCTGTCAGAGTGACCATCGGGTTCTTGGTCACCTCCCTGACCAAGGCCCTTCTCCCCTGATTTCTCCCCTGATTGCCAGCTCTTGCAAGAGTCTTGGTGGTTCCAAACATCTTCCATTTAAGAATGATGGAGGCCGCTTTGTTCTTGGGGACCTTCAATGCTGCAGACATTTTTTGGTACCCTTCCCCAGATCTATGCCTCAACACAATCCTGTCTCGGAGTTCTACGGACAATTCCTTCGACCTCATGACTTGGTTTTTGCTCTGACATGCACTGTCAACTGTGGGACCTTATATAGACAGGTGTGTGCCTTTCCAAATCATGTCTAATCAATTGAATTTACCACAGGTGGACTCCAATCAAGTTGTAGAAACATCTCAAGGATGATCAATGGAAACAGGATGCACCTGAGCTCAATTTCAGGTCTCATAGCTAAATGTCTGAATACTTATGTAAATAAGGTATTTCCGTTTTTTATGCTATATATTTGTTAAAATATCTAAACCTGTATTCTCTTTGTTCTTATGGGGTTATTGTGTGTATATTGATTAGGTAAAAATGTAATTTAATTCATTTTAGAATAAGGCTGTAACGTAACAAAATGTGGAAAAAGTCAAAAGGTCTGAATACATTTAGAATGCACTGTAGACAGACAGTAGCTACATTCAGAGAGACAGAGAGTCTGAGTGAGATATAGACAGACAGTAGCTACATTCAGAGAGACAGAGAGTCTGAGTGAGATATAGACAGACAGTAGCTACATTCAGAGAGACAGAGAGTCTGAGGGAGATATAGACAGACAGTAGCTACATTCAGAGAGACAGAGAGTCTGAGTGAGATATAGACAGACAGTAGCTACATTCAGAGAGACAGAGTCTGAGGGAGATATAGACAGACAGTAGCTACATTCAGAGAGACAGAGAGTCTGAGTGAGATATAGACAGACAGTAGCTACATTCAGAGAGACAGAGAGTCTGAGGGAGATATAGACAGACAGTAGCTACATTCAGATAGACAGAGAGTCTGAGTGAGATATAGACACAGTAGCTACATTCAGAGAGACAGAGAGTCTGAGGGAGATATAGACAGACAGTAGCTACATTCAGAGAGACAGAGAGTCTGAGTGAGATATAGACAGACAGTAGCTACATTCAGAGAGACAGAGAGTCTGAGGGAGAGACAGACAGTAGCTACATTCAGAGAGACAGAGAGTCTGAGGGAGATATAGACAGACAGTAGCTACATTCAGAGAGACAGAGAGTCTGAGTGAGATATAGACAGACAGTAGCTACATTCAGAGAGACAGAGAGTCTGAGGGAGATATAGACAGACAGTAGCTACATTCAGAGAGACAGTCCTTGTTATGAGTGTTTGTTTCCTTCAGAAGCTCCTCTGTTGACAGTGGCTTGGCACTGCTCACATACCCCAGCCCGAGAGAGGGGAGAAGGGTGGAGGGGAGAACCAGGAGAGTGGAGGAGGGTCAAGGGGAGGAACGAGAGAGAGAGCTACGATCAAGGGCTGTCTCGCTCGAGGTCACCCTTCAAATCAAGCAGTCGATCCCTGGAGCCAAGTCAGGGAGGGTGTAGTGTGTAGTGTGGCTCAGGCTAGAGTACCCAACCACGCTGGGGCCCACCCATACAGTCCACAGAACACCTCACCATGCTGGGGCCTGCCCATACAGTCCACAGTACACCCCACCACGCTGGGGCCCGGCCATACAGTCCACAGTACACCCCACCACGCTGGGGCCCACCCATACAGTCCACAGAACACCCCACCACGCTGGGGCCCGGCCATACAGTCCACAGAACACCCCACCACGCTGGGGCCCGCCCATACAGTCCACAGAACACCCCACACGCTGGGGCCTGGCCATACAGTCCACAGTACACCCCACCACGCTGGGGCCCGCCCATACAGTCCACAGAACACCAGACTGGGGCCCGGCCATACAGTCCACAGAACACCACACTGGGGCCCGGCCATTCAGTACACAGAACACCACACCACGTTGGGGCCCGCCCATACAGTCCACAGAACACCACACTGGGGCCCGGCCATACAGTCCACAGAACACCACACCACGTTGGGGCCCGCCCATACAGTCCACAGAACACCAGACTGGGGCCCGGCCATACAGTCCACAGAACACCAGACTGGGGCCCGGCCATACAGTCCACAGAACACCACATCACGTTGGGGCCCGCCCATACAGTCCACAGAACACCACACTGGAGCCTGGCCATACAGTCCACAGAACACCACGTTGGGGCCCGCCCATACAGTCCACAGAATACCACATTGGGGCCCGCCCATACAGTCCACAGAACGCCACACTGGGGCCCACCCATACAGTCCACAGAACGCCACACTGGGGCCCGGCCATACAGTCCACAGAACACCACCCCACACTGTACCAGTACACCCAAGGGGAGAGCCAGGCTTTGGGTTACAAATGAGCAATTACCCTGGGTACCCCTTTTCATTTAACTTTGTTTGTCTTGAATCTCTGTGTTTGTTTGGGACTGAACCCGCTCCCTCCAATGCCAGAAACAATCGCTGACGTTCGGTGCCGTGGTTACAGTCGAGGTGAGATGTAACCATCCATCCACGCTAACTGCTCTCAACAGTGAAATTATATTTTATGTCATTTTATGTAATTTCATTTATGATTACATTAAACATATATAGAGGCCGATAGACTAATATTGTGTTTTTTTTCTCTGTCTGTCTTGGTATAAAATACAACAGGAAGTCTATCTTGACAGATTAATCATTGGCTTCAGGTTATGTTGAAAGTTTCATTAGCACGGCGACCACCTAGCACGGTTACCATCCACTGCAGCCACACCTTTAGCCACAACCATTTCCAGTTGTCAGTGAACCTGTACAGTCCTACCCAACCTACTCACTGACACACGCACACGCACACGCACACACACACACACTGTGACTGTTCACTGGAGGAAGGCATTCTGCATTTAGACTCAGGAAGGGAAAATCAATGGGGCCAAATTATCCGTCTAAAATTCCACACTTGAAATATTTGTGTAATTGCTTGAACGTGTGGGCATATTATTATATTTCAAGTGGTTGGAATTCCAGATTGTATACTGGTGCCTTGTCTGTTTACATTTTAGGAGTCTGTTAGAAATGTGGTTCAACGAATGTGTCATAATGAGTGACTTGAGTGTCTTCTATTGACATAAATAACATACTTGAGAAATATCTACACAAAATAATAACGTTCCATTAGATTGAGCTACTTTTTATACTACCCATTGTGACTACATTACTCATATGCTTAATGAATTACTCCCTAACAAGTTGTTTATATCTGACAGACAAATAATCACGAGGCTAGTTCAGCACATTTAGAGAACTGAAGAGAGATATGGCGGCTCCTAAACGTATGGTCCCTTTCCTTCTCATTGTTACTAAAGAACAGTGTCAGTATAGTAGTGCTTGGACTGGGGCCCATGCAATGTGACAGGATAGT
This sequence comes from Salmo trutta, assembly GCF_901001165.1. Classification (NCBI taxonomy): domain Eukaryota; kingdom Metazoa; phylum Chordata; class Actinopteri; order Salmoniformes; family Salmonidae; genus Salmo; species Salmo trutta. The sequence goes on from NC_042968.1 coordinate 22,057,681, forward strand.
CTCAATAAGGTATCCTAATCAAGTATCCTACTCTCATCCCCTCATCCTCTCTTCCCCTCCTCCTCCCTTCTCTCACAGTAGAGGCAGTGTTCTGGCTGAGGCTGGGTGATGAGGATTCAAGGCTCTGTGTTTGTGTTGGAGCAGGGCCATGGCTAAGGCCATTCAGCCTCCTCTATCTGCCCTCTGGGGGATGGCTTGCTAGCTGCTGGAAAATCAGCTCAACCGAGGGACTGGGGCCAGTCATAAGCCTGCCTGGAAGAGACTCCTCTGCCTGGTTGAGAGAGAAGGAGAGAGACATTTGGAAAGAGATGTAAAGAGAGGTAGTAGGTAAGACAGATTTTGGACAGACTGCTGGACAGACAGAGGACAGACAGAGAGATGTAAAAGTTCAAGGTATGTTACTCATTCCCAATCACCTAGCTCAACACGCTATAAACAATATACAGAACCACAGACTGGTACAGTATCATGATCCATTTATTCACCATTCATCTGAACATCCAAAGACCCAGAGTTGGAGCCCAGACAGGCTGGGCAAAAGGTCTTGAGAGGCCCATGTAGTCCCATAACTCCTGGGCATTAGAACATGGAGACCAGCCACTTCCAGCTCTCTTAAATAGCTTATTAAACAGGCCTCATATTTGTTCAGCTGCCAGCTGCCGGCCGTGAGGTGAACTGAAGTGGCCCAATGTGTCCACATCTAGCCTGGGTGGAAAGTGCAAGGTGAGGGAGGAGTGGAGCTTCTGAGGAATGGGGTTAAACCTCAGGTTTATCGGCTTTCAATCCAGAAGATGTATAGGTATTATGTATGACCCCTGAGACTGGGGCTGAATGACTGGGGTTTTTATTGTATACTGTCGGAAGTGTGTGGAGCAGGGTTCCATGGAGTTTGGAACGGCACGTTTACTGTTGAATATCAAATTAGTAAAGAAAAGGAAAATATAATACTTAACACAATCTACAATACAATATGCAATACAATATACATTACATTACAATACAATCTTCAATACAATATGCATTACAGTACAATCTACAATACAATATGCAATACACTACAATACAATCTACAATACAATATGCATTACACTACAATGCAATCTACAATACAATATGCAATACACTACAATACAATCTACAATACAATATGCATTACACTACAATACAATCTACAATACAATATGCAATACACTACAATACAATCTACAATACAATATGCAATACACTACAATACAATCTTCAATACAATATGCAATACACTACAATACAATCTACAATACAATATGCATTACACTACAATACAATCTACAATACAGCTCAATAAATCAAACTGAAATAGGACCATCGGAATTTAAAAAAAGGTGAAACAGATTTCTTGGCATAACCACACAACAAATCAGACGTTTTTAACAATGGCAAACCACTGAGCTACTCCCCTGATGTTTATTAGCCAATCAACAGGGGGATGGGTGGGGGAGGGGGAGGGAATTAACTTGATGGATGGGCTTGCCAACCAGATCATTTACTCACTGTCTCCATATTAGCAGTACTCTGACCCCTCTCCTCGTTCTGTGAGAATCCAGCCTGTAGCCTCCTTTCCTTTCCACCTCTCCTTCACTTTACAGCCACTGGTCTGAAAGGAATGGATAGGTAAATACAAAATGGGAGAAATATGGAGGAGTACCATGTTAAGTCAAAGATGTTTTCACCTCTGCATCCCTTCCAGATCAATGGTCTATACGAGGAGGGTCGGGAGCCATAGTAAGGAAGCTATTTGAGAGTATTGGGAGTTGGCCTCTGCTGGCCAGCCTGAGTGGAGGACCCTGGCTGACTCGGTCCCTCCCCGTGGCTTAACCAAGCATCCCTGCCCAGACCCTCTGGTGGAGCACAATTGATTTTGGCGGTGGATGGAATAAAGATTGATTGAATCAGAATGGAAAGGACCTCGCAGAAGGATCGACCATGCAGTAACCCCTGAGCCTTGGACGTGTTTGCCAAGAAAGTACTCTGAGTTATTCTAGCGGAAGGGGCGATGCGATTAAAGCAGTCTCCACATGGTACTGCTCCCCCTCCCCACTGACTCCCCACTGACTCCCCACTGACTGCACTGCACAATGAGGTTGGAGATGGGGGGGAATGGGCCCTCTGGAGACTATAGACATGTGGCCACCAGAGTGAGGTTATATTTGTTCATTAAAATATAGCTGCTGCCTGGGTTACCACCACTATGTGGTCACTGCTGATGAAGGCAAAGGCTTGTGATGAAAGAGGTCATCACATTGATTGGAAATCCTTCCCATTAGATGTACTGTATGGCTAAAAATAGACTCAAAGAGTTCTTCATGACTTTAGCTCTGGACAGTATCTGCAGTGGATGGTGAACAGGCTTATTGTAGTGTAGGAGTTTCAAAGGGTTGATGGGCAAATGATGAGGTAAGGCAATATGCTTTCATCTTGAAGGACAATAATTATTCATTCATGCATCTATTCGTTCATTCAACAGTCCTATCATAAGGAGGGATTGATGATAATACAATATGACTTTTATTTAGGTTATCCAACAGTGCTGAGTGGCAGTAAAGTTCCACGGTTGTTCCATTCAAGCCTGTGCAAGCCGAGACAGCCACTTGAGGGACCCTACTCAAGTGCGCTCGTTAAAAACTTGACACCGTGATATTGCTGCAATTACGGGATTATGATATAACTGGCATATCAATGGAGTTGCCTCCTGCAACTTTAAGTCAACACAAACACGCTCGTCTGGGAGGTCCCTGTCATCTCCGCCTCTGGAAACTATGTGATGTGTCATTACCAGTGTGTATTTCCAGCGTCGTCGTAGCTAGCTAGCTCGGTGCTAGCTCCATTACCAAGGGACCTTGTCTAACACCTGTCAGAAACAGGTCCCGCCAGAGACAATCAAAGAGCGGCTCGTGGCGTGTTTGATGTGTACTCAAACGTAATGTGCTGTGAAAACATTGCAGCACTCTGCCAACGCTCCGCTCCTGCTACCTCTCCCCAGCTCTCTCTAGCTCTGTTTCCTCTTCCTCCACTTGTGTGCCTGCAAGGCTTGTGTTGATTCTGCTATTATGCTGCTGCGTCAAAGTGCTCACTGAAAAGAGATCTGCAGACGTGTGGGCCTTGGAGTGACTAAACAGACCCAACTGTTGCACATAGTCTGATGAGACTGTATTGTTTCTGTTTGTTTGTTTGTAATACAAGGATAGAAGCTACTGTCAAAATGTTGTAATCTGGCATGATGAACATGGATATTATATCATTACTGAAACAAAACAGTTTGGTGATGCATTATATGGTATGTGGAGTGTATGGGAGTTTGTCCTGTTTCAAATCAAGGATCATGCGAAGCGATTTAGTTGACTGTTAATCTGATATAATAATTTAGAAAAAGTGCAGAGGCTAGCATGGGTTAAGTGTAGAATCTGGAACAGTACCTCAGGTAAACAGTAAAAGCCAGCTGTCTATCAATATTGTACGCAACACATGAGATGATCCAATCTGGCGGAGTGAGTACTATCTAGAGACCTGCTAGTACTGCATCCCCCTCATTCAGAACCAATATTTTTCCTGGCAGACCAAGCCTCAGCCTGCGAGAGGGGAGCTGTTCTCCTTGGACAGCACCGGGCCTCTTAGCAAACAGCCCGGACAATTCCCCACATACTTCTTTATGATCCACCTGTCCTCTCCTCCTCTCCTCTTTTTATTATTTGAAGTCAAGGAGAGTTGTTCTGCACTCCTCTCTCCTGGAAGCAGTAAGGATATTCAGTTACTTGTTTCCCAACTATGGTCCTGGCCAGGAAGTAGAGAGCTTCGTTCTGGGGTTCCGTGCTCCTTGCCTGGAGAGTTCCTCTCCGGAGCAGTTGGAGTGTCCAAGACCTGGATCATCCACTGGCATGCTATGCTCTGTCTCACCCCACACCTCCAGGGTCCTGCGGGAACACTCTCAATTCTCGCCCTCTCAGAGTCGGACAGAGGATGAGAGAGAGGGAGAGATGGAGAGATAATGTGATTGGATAAGTGGAGAGAACATGTTGGTGGATCTGTAGGAATACAAGGCAGGGATTTAACCCTTCCCTTGTGTTCGAAAAGGCTACATGAGTTATGCTACTGTTACATCTGCCCCTGCCACGCCCTCTACTTCTCATCCTGTGTCTCCCTAACCTGCTGCCACTCCCCCAGTGCTCTCTCCCTCTCTCTCTCTGTGTGGGTGCATATGATTGTGTGAGTGGAGACAGGTGTGCTGGAGGCAGAGCAGACCCCCACCAGCTGCAACCTGTTCCATAATCGAGACCTCTACAAATACTCAGCCCTGCCACTTCCATCCTGCCAGATCGTAGTCTCTGCTCAGTCAGTCTATGGTTCAAGTCATTTGTTCCTGCATAGATCTTGCTATACTGTTGTGCCTGTTTTCCCTAGCCTGACGCTGATTTTCTCTCCGCTACAGTTCCGTCCGCTCTGCCTCTGGTCCCTGTCCTCAGTCCCTCAGTCTCGTCAGTCCTGCTTCCCTGCCCTGGACCCCCACTCTACGGCTTCCTTGGATTTCACTCCGGACCTGCTTACCCTGCCCTTGCTCCCCTTGCCCCTTTCCCCAGCCTCAGTACCTGGTTCCCTGCTACCTGCCCGAGCCTCCCCTGGCCTGCACCCCATCTTCCCCCCTCTGTTCAATAAATACCTTAGTTACCTTATCCCTGTCTCCTCGTCTGAGTCTGCACTTGGGTTCACCTGCTCCGCCCCACTTAAGTTACTGGTCAATTTGACCCGTATGACTACAATAAGCATGTCAAGATTACAGATCTGAACCTCCCAAAATGTATTTTCCAGTAGCTGACAATGACCTCTTTCATATGCTTTTTACCCCTGAGTTGATTGACTCAGCTGTTCCAAATTTAGAGCCAAATATTTGATTACTGTGCCAAAGTCGTCATTCAATCAAATTAGGACATTTTACCACATTTCTGACATACTTTGCTCATTTTTAGGCAAACTTCAAATCACTGTCCATTAGCCTCTGAATATAACAGGGAAAACATACTGTACATATAATATTGTAATCAAGATGAGATCTTTACTGCACAGAAGACCATTTGCCTATACTGTAGCACAAAGGTCAAGGTCAAAGGTAAAATACAGACCAATTACAGTGTCAACTACAGGTCAAGTACAGCAGTGGTTCCCAAACTGTGAGGGGTCGGCAGGGGGAGCACGGGTGTGTCCCCCCCCATTTAAAAAAATATATTATTATACTATATATATATATTAAACTCGTTCCAGCTTTCAACTTACTCTTGAAAGTTGTAATAGTAGAATGCACAAGGTACAATTTCTAAATAGGGTAGTGCACCATCAGTTCCTCTTGTAATGTCAGTCATTGCATATCTTAGAGAGCTATTTATAACTTGTCAGAAATGTCCAGATCAACAAACTCACACTAAAAAGAAAAGCTTCCTGGAGTATCCTTTAGGGGTTCTTCAAATTGAAACTGTGGGGGAACCCCTATAAGTTCTTCAAAGAACCCTTTAAAATGGTTCTTCAAAGAACCCCTTTTAATGGATCCTCGAAGAACCTTTTGGGGTTTAATAATACTTCGCATAACAATAACAAAAGCACAATATTTTAGTCCTCACTGTTTATGATTTTAGTGGGAAAGCAGAATAAAAAATCCAAATATGAGGTAAACTCCCAGCAGAGCCCCAAGTCCAATGGGTTTATCCTCTGTCCTGTTGATGTTAATGTGTTGATGTTCTCCGTATCCATAGCCAGAATGATTTTGCAGTACATGGTGATCTAATAGGTTTCCTGTTATATTCATCAGATGTGTAGGGAGGGTGAAGTCTGTGAATCCAAAAAATAGTAATTATACAGATGATTAACAAAACATGCACACCACAGTATTCATAACTTGGTTTTTGTGGTGAATGTGAATGAAAAAAACTGTTTTGATAATGGTTTTCATTCACATACCTTGTCCGTATTGTAGAGGCCTATGGGATATTTATTGAAGATGTAAGGGAGGAGGATGGTACATGTGATCTGCATAACATACCAATACCAATCGACATACCTTTGTATGCCTCGTCTGTATACCTGCAGACACAGACACAAAAGTGAGCAGTTCAGTCATCTGCACCCAACATAATCTTATAGCCTACATATTCTTACCTCCTTGTTTATTGACATCCATTTATTGTGTCCATTGAATTGTTTTAGAAAGTTTTTACAAATATGAAAAGATAAATGGAATCATCATAAAAAAAATATAAATTTAGATCATACAATGGACAAACCTTACATAGAAGAGATCTTTACATTTTTCAGTTAAGTGCCTGCACTTGCTTTCAAATCCAAACGTTTCAGTTGGGCAGTTAGGTTCCTGCAAGAACCCCCACCAACTAAGGAGGTTCCTCGATGAACCCCACCTCCTATGAGGTTCTTGAAAGAACCTTTTGGGGAGCCATTTTCAGTGCCAAGAACCCTAAGGTTCTTCGAAGACCTTTGAGGATCTTGGAAGAATCCTTGTTGAACCCCTCATTTTTCGAGTGTTCCCCAATGCTGGAAGGGGGGCCTGAGAGAAAAAGTTTGGGAACCCCTAGGGTCATGGACATTTTTGGGGTAAATTAGTATTTTAGTTTCCATCAAATTGGCGACATATATTCATACGAATATTCTAGAATCGGCATTAAGACAAAATGCTGGTCTTTAGGGTTTAGGCAACAGATTAGTTAGAATTGTGTTCAGTGCCATTTTCATGCCAAATTCTGACAGCATTTGGATCAAATGTTTTAATTTGTAGTTTTGCTGTTAACTGCTTTGGCAGCTTCATTGTCCTGTCATGCCATTAAAGCATGTGGGACTGCAGATGTGAGTCCACACTGCTACAGACTAAGAGGCTACTCAAGGTCTATGTGCAGACCACGCTCTCTCTTATGAACACACACACAATTAATACAAACATACATATTTGGAATCTAATGGAGCGATTTATCTGCAGTAGTACAAGTTCAGATGGTGATTGATGAAAGCACACAGACAGAAGCTGTTTTATCTTAGAACACTTCTGATGAAGTGGAGGGAGAACATAGCTGTCTCGTTCTTTACACTGTTACACTGTTTCTCTCTCTGTCACATTCTGCCCATTCCTGGAGGGGCCCTTTGAGCAGTATTTGGCCAGGTCTCCCCCTAGCTTAGGCACTGGGTTATGTAACCAATCTGCCTGCTGTCCTTGGAGCTCTGCATAGGGCTGTCTTCCACCCGCTGGCCCGGACTGGAGCTATGCTGCTGGTTATAGATAGTGGTGGAGGGTGGCCTTCTGTTAGACCTCATCCATGACCAGAGCCAGACCCAGGGATGGGCCCACATTCAGACCATCAAACACACCTCTGTCTCGGACACAGCAGCTGACCGACCTCCCTCTCATCCTCCTTTCTCTTTCACACTGTCCAGCACCCACTCACTTCTGACACTTATCTCTCTCCTCTTTCGTTCCCTCCCCAACTCTCTCTCTCCCCTCCTTCTCTCCATGTGCCCAGTTTTATGTAGGCTTCGGTGCTGAGTATTGGTTGGTTCAGTGCTGTTTATCTCAGCTGCATGGATTATTTACCTGGGGTAAAGGACCTTCTCATAAAACACAGAATCAAATGGAATCTAATGAGAGAGAAAAAGGGAAGGGGTAAAGACAAAGCCAAGATCTTCCAGAGAGAGTAAGAGGAAGCTGGGGACTGGACGCTGGAGGGATTGGCACTCTTTCAGGGCAGGTCTGTTAAACCTTTGGGGTGAGGGGCCAAGCCAAGCAGCCAGGCAGGAACCTGAGACATGGTCCCACACATTTTGGATCCAGTGTTTCTAGGGCTCCTCCCTCTCCCTCTCTTTCTTCCTCTTGTTAATCTCTCTGGTAAAGCCATGGTAAGGTTTGAAGAGAGAGAAAGTGCCAACTCATGGAAAATACTTCCTTGTGTGAGCCTCTGGTGTGGTACAGTTTGGGGAAGTGCCCATGACCAGGCTGCACCTGTGGCTGAGCAGCTTCCCATTGCTCCCTCGGTTCTCTCCCCCTCTCCCCCTCTGGAGGTTAGCCCTGGAAATTAGGCCTGGAGATCCCCTGTCTTCTGCCCAGTCAGCACCACCAAACCCCTGCGACCGGCTAAACCCCCGTCCACATTACCCAGCCACAGCCCAGGCCAAGCCCTCGATCACAGCTTCCAGACATGGCCTTTGGCACGGCCACTGACACTCACCATAACGCCTTTACAGTAACCCCCCCCGCCCCCATGCCTCCAGATATAGCCACCCACGGTCTTCGGTATGTCTAGAATATTAGAGTAGTCAATGGAATCAATGTTTTGAATTGTGTATTGTAAGGTCATTGGTAAGTGATGAAAATGGACTTCACCAACTCAACAATCTTCAACTTTGTGTTACACATTTTTATCAGCCACGAGGTTCAGTGGAATATCAATTCACAATAAGAGCTCAAAAACCCCCAAGACACAAGCAATATTAGCGTCGGCAGCGATATTCATATATGCTTCAAATTAAACAGGGAAGCTTTCTAAATTTACGTTCTAAGTGCGATGTGTTGTCTCTGTGGTTATATGTGTGATATTATTTCCTAAGAGTCCTTTTAATAAAGTGCATGCTGCATTTCTTTAAACCTTCTTTATGGCGGGGTATTAAACGCACAGAGCCTCTGTCTAATCCAACCAAGTGTGCATCCCAAATGGCACCCTATTTCCTATATAGTGCTTCTGACCAGAGCCCTATGGGAGCCCTATGGGCCCTGGTCAAAGTAGTGCACTATATAGGGAATATGGTGCCATTTGGGACCAGACTAAGAGTATTGCCCCAGATGCTAAGTGTCTTAGTTGTAGCGCCTAGTGCTGGTGACATTAGCTTGTTTATTGGTTGCAGGGGTGTAAAGATGCTATTGTTGTAATTGCTTGTACATGCTCCTGGGATCCATGGAGATTTCCCCAGGCTGCAGACACAAGCATAATGCAGAAGGGGGAAAAGCCATACAAAACGAAAGACAGAGACAACACATTTATTATATATGTCCGGTTTGGTTTGTCACTCATGATTTGATGACCTCCTTGAGGTAATTGTACATTAGGCTGTAATGTCCATTCACTTTCTACAGGTTTCTGATAGCCTTTGCTTTTGTAGAGACTATCATGCAAAGAGATCAGGAGAATGTAACTAGTGAACATCCTCTGCACCAATTATGGTAGAAATGTAAATCAGCTGAATGAAAAACAGACTCTTGACATTTAATAATCTCTTCACTCCACTTTGTTCCACTATTAGCAAGCACTTCCTTGATCTGAAGTAGTGATGCTGTAGCATCACTACTCTCTGTCTCATTTGACCTGATCACCACCACACGGGTCTCTAGATGTCTCTGTCTCTTATCAAATCAAATCAAATTCTATTAGTCACATGCACTGAATACAACAGGTGTAGACTTTACAGTGAAATGCTTACTTACGAGCCCCTAACCAACAGTGCAGTTTAAAAAAATACGAATAAGAATAAGAGATAAAAGTAACAAGTAATTTAAGAGCAGCAGTAAAAAATAACAATATATACAGGTGGGTGCCGATACAGAGTCAATGTGCGGGGGCACCGGTTAGTTGAGGTAGTATGTACATGTAGGTAGAGTTAATTAAAGTGACTACGCATAGATGACAACAGAGAGTGGCAGTGGTGTGGAGATGGGAGGGGGGGGGGGGGCAATGCAAATGGTCTGGGTAGCCATTTGACTAGATGTTCAGGAGTCTTATGGCTTGGGGTAGAAGCTGTTTAGAAGCCTCTTGGATCTAGATTTGATGTTCCGATACCACTTGCCGTGTGGTAGCAGAGAGAACAGTCTATGACTAGTGTGGCTGGAGTCTTTCACAATTTTTAGGGCCTTCCTCTGATACCGCCTGGTATAGAGGTCCTGGATGGCAGGAACCTTGGCCCAAGTGATGTACTGGGGCGGCCGCACTACCCTCTGTAGTGCCTTGTGGTCGGAGGCCGAGCAGTTACCATTCCAGGCAGTGATGAAACCAGTCAGGATGCTCTTGATGGTGCAGCTGTAAAACCTTTTGAGGATCTGAGGACCCATGCCAAATCTTTTCAGTCTCCTGAGGGGGAATAGGTTTTGTCGTGCCCACTTCATGACTGTCATGGTGTGCTTGGATCATGTTAGTTTGTTGGTGATGTGGACACCAAGGAACTTGAAGCTCTCAACCTGCTCCACTGCAGCACTGATGAGAATGGGGGCGTGCTCAGTCCTCTTTTTCCTGTAGTCCACAATCATCTCCTTTGTCTTGATCACGTTGAGGGAGAGGTTGTTGTCCTGGCACCACACGGCCAGGTCTCTGACTTCCTCCCCATAGGCTGTCTCGTTGTTGTCGGTGACCAGGCCTACCACTGTTGTGTCATCGGCAAATTTAATGATGGTGTTTGAGTTGTGCCTGGCTGTGCAGTCATGAGTGAACAGGGAGTACAGGAGGGGGCTGAGCACGCACCCCTGAGGGGCTGCTGTGTTGAGGATCAGCATGTCGGATGTGTTGTTATCTACCCTTACTACCTGGGGTGGCCTGTCAGGAAGTCCAGGATCCAGTTGCAGAGGGAGGTGTTTAGTCCCAGGGTCCTTAGCTTATTGATGAGCTTTGAGGGCACTATGGTGTTGAACTCTGAGCTGTAGTCAATGAATAGCATTCTCACGTAGGTGTTCCTTTTGTCCAAAAGAGAAAGGGCAGTGTGTAGTGCAATAGAGACTGCATCATCTGTGGATCTGTTGGGGCGTTAAGCAAATTGTAGTGGGTCTAGGGTTTCTGGGATGATGGTGTTGATGTGAGCCATGACCAGCCTTTCAAAGCACTTTCAAAGCATGCTGCCTGTAATCTATGGCTTCTGGTTGGGGTATGTACGTAAAGTCACTGTGGGGGCAACGTCATTGATGCACTTATTGATGAAGCCAATTACAGATGTGGTGTACTCCTCAATGCCAAGGGAGGAATCCCGGAACATATTCCAGTCTGTGCTAGCAAAACAGTCCTGTAGCTTAGCATCTGCTTCATCTGACCACTTTTTTATTGATCTAGTCACTGGTGCTTCCTGCTTTAATTTTTGCTTGTAAGCAGGAATCAGGAGGATGGAATTGTGGTCAGATTTGCCAAATGGAGGGCGAGGGAGAGCTTTTTATGCATCTCTGTGTGTGGAGTATAGGTGGTGCAGAGTTATTTTCCCTCTGGTTGCACATTTAATTTGCTGATAGAAATGAGGTAAAACTGATTTTGTCACGCCCTGATCTGTTTCACCTATTCCTGTTACAGTCTCCACCCCCTCCAGGTGTCGCTTATTTTCCCCAGTGTATTTTTCCCTGTGTTTCCTGTCTCTCTGTGCCAGATCATCTAGTAAGTTTCCAAGTCAACCAGCGTTTTCCCCGTTCGCCTTCTTTTTGCATTCTCCTTTTTCTAGTCCTGGTTTTGACCCTTGCCTGTTTCTGGACTTTGTACGCACATGCTTGACCATTCTGCCTGCCTTGACTATGGGCCTGTCTGCCACTTTGTACCTCCTGGACTCTGATCTGCTTTTGACCTTTTTGCCTGTCCATGACCATTCTCTTGCCTACCCCTTTGGATTAATAAACATTGTAAGACTCAAACCATCTGCCTCCTGTGTCTGCATTTGGGTCTCGCCTTGTGCCTTGATAGATTAAAGTTTCCCTGCATTAAAGTAAGTCGCTCTGGATAAGAGCGTCTGCTAAATGACTTAAATGTAAATGTAAATGTAAAGTTCCCGGCTACTAGGAGCGCCACCTCTGGGTGAGCGTTTTCTTGTTTGCTTATGGCGGAATACAGCTCATTCAATGCTATCTTAGTGCCAGCCTCTGACTGTGGTGGTATGTAAACAACTACAAAGAATACAGATAAAAACTTTCTCGGTAGGTAGTGGGGTCTACACTTGGTCATTGTTAAAAGTTCACTCCAATGCATGAGGCCAAATTCTAATTTGAATAATGTTGGAATTACACAAGGTACCATGCAACTGATTTAAATGAAAGATTTTAGTAACTGTCTGAGAAATCTTATGTATATCGTCAGTTAGGATTTGCCACTCAATGAAACAATAGGAGTGGCAGGAGTGCAGTGTAGATGCTGTAGGGATAATGTGCTGGATGGAGGGGAGGGACTGGTGCCAGAAAGACACCTGGACCGACCAGTCACCAGGGTCCTTCTGCCTCAGGGCCCGCCCCCCCCCCCCCCCCCCCCCCCCACACACACACACACAGACACACACACACACACACACACACACACACACACACACACACACACACACACACACACACACACACACACAGCTCACTGAATCCCCTGTATCCCCCTGCCTGCTGCCTCTGGCACTCAGCTACCTTTTTACATATGCACGGGGTGAACTTTTGACCAGGGCTCTCCAGTGTGACATTAGCCAGGAGGATGAGGGGGAGAGAGACGAAGAGAGAGCCAGAGGCCTTAACAAGTTCCTGGGAGGCTCTGGGCCTCATCTCGCGTGCCACTGGGGGTAATTCCATTGTGTAGCTAAGGGGCTATTCAGTGATTTAAATGTGACTTGGTTCCCGCTCCCTCATCAGCCCCCTCCTTATCCCCAATAACCTATTTTCCTTCAACCCTTGTCGTCATCTTTTCCCCCCGTACCCCACTCTGCTCCCTACCTCCTCCAGGCAGCTGGCAGTGGGACTGTGGCGCGTCTCACAGCCCTTGAAGGATGTCTCCCTGCTCGGCTAATAAGGGTCCCACCCGCTTCGCCGAGGGGACGGCAATTTAATGAAGTGCCTGACAAGCCGCTCCGCCAGACTCTCTGGTGTCTCAGGCTCTTGCTCCAACAGATTCCCCTCACTCCCCTCCTCCACCTCCCCTCTTCCACCTCTCCTCCTCCACCTCCCCTCCTCCACCTCTCCTCCTCCTAGTACTCTGAAGGAGAGTCTCAGAGGCATGCTGGCTGCCACTGTAGCAGTGAATTTCCCCGGTAAGGCTGTTGGTGGGGTTAGCCATTGTTATCGGCGGGAGGTGAAGGAGGCGGGAGAGAGAGAGGGGAGCCAGGGGGGTGGTGTGCTGGCAGAGTGGGTGACGTGGCGGCTTTGCCGTGACAGCCACCCAGCGCCGTGGTCGCTCAAGCGGAACATGGTGGGTAGAGGTCCCACACCCCAGGCCCCCTCAGCCTCCTCCAGAGCAAATGAGCTGCCAGGCCAAACTAATGGAGTCCTAATTGGTGATTAGGAGAGAGGGAAAGGTGAGGGAGCGTCTCACATAGCAGGTTTCAGTGGTGCTGGAAAGCAGTAGGCTGCTCTATTCACTAACACAGAGAGAGAAGTCAGCTGCAACTCTATTCACTAACACAGAGAGAAAAGTCAGCTGCAGCTCTATTCACTAACACAGAGAGAGAAAGCTGCAGCTCTATTCACTAACACAGAGAGAGAAGTCAGCTGCAGCTCTATTCACTAACACAGAGAGAGAAGTCAACTGCAGCTCTATTCACTAATACAGAGAAGTCAGCTGCAGCTCTATTCACTAATACAGAGAAGTCAGCTGCAGCTCTATTCACTAACACAGAGAGAGAGAAGTTAGCTGCAGCTCTAATTCATTAACACAGGGAGACAAGTCAGCTGCAGCTCTATTCACTAACACAGAGAGAGAAGTCAGCTGCAGCTCTAATTCATTAACACAGGGAGAGAAGTCAGCTGCAGCTCTATTCACTAACAGAGAGAGAGATAAGTCTATTCACTAACACAGAGAGATAAGTCAGCTGTAGCTCTATTCACTAATACAGATAAGTCAGCTGCAGCTCTATTCACTAACACAGAGAGAGAAGTCAGCTGCAACTCTACTCATTAACACAGAGAGAGAAGTCAGCTGCAGCTCTATGTGTTGGTACACAGCACAACTGCTTGGACTAATAGTAGCTTGTAAATACTCTGTTTTAGATGTTTCTGCACGGGACAAGGGGTGTGTCTATATGCAGATAGGTGGTCAAATAATCTGTCAGTCATTGATAGGGATTCGGTGTCATTTATGTCAAATGTGAGCCAAACCCAAAACTATTCATTCTTGCTTCAATTTTGTATTTTTCATAAAGCATGTATGTCTTGCATACTACAGTTGCTAAGGATAAGAAGCAGGTTAGGAATCCTAGACACACAGGGAAGAGCATCCTTCTGAGTGTTTCATTGAATAAGTCGTACCTCAAAAGAGGAGCACTTCAGCCTCCTAACACACTTCTGTCCTCTATATAAATATGAACAAAAGGCCCTGAGGGGTGGATCATGTTGCACACTCACTTTATGGGGTCTAATAAAGAGGAAAGAGAGCAGCATCCTGTTAGAATATCAGCTACTGAAACTGAACCCAGTATGTCCTTTTTGTGAATGGAGAGGACGAGGCCGTCCCGGGCTGTGGCTGCTCTCTGTGTGTAGTAGAGATGTTTTTATGAATGGGAGGGAGGAGGCCCTCCAACAGATAATGGTTCAGGTGGATAGGGTAATGTCTGCTGGGATGGGGGTGGGAGATGGGGTGAGGGGGGTGTGATGACTTCCTGTCTACTTCCTCTGCCACTAATCCAGGCACATTAGCAGAGCGCGGCACACTATTTAAAGCTAATGGCCAGGATGTGAATAGACTGTCCAGTCTCACCTTTCATACAGATGGTAATTTTAGTCTGCGTTTTGCCCTCCCTCCCTCCCTCCCTCCCTCCCTCCCTCCCTCCCTCCCTCCCTCTCTTTTCTGAATCTCGCTCTCTCATTTTTGGAGCTGAGGGTTTATTGGATGTAATCTAAGACACAGAGAGAGAGGCAGAGGCAGGAGGAAGGAGTACTGTAGCAGAGAGGGGCTTTTGTGTCTGTTCTTTAGCCAAAAGAAGTTGATCGTTTAAAATAATACATGTATTAAACTGTACCATTTCAGTGAAATTGACCCCAACTAAAAACCCTACTCCAGGAGTGCATACAGATGTTTGTAAGAACGCATGTAGAAACACGGAAGCCTGTGAACACCCCCCACACACTACCTACTGTGTCTGATGTGAGCCATGCAGGGCTTTCAACAGATTTTACAGTTCATAAAATTGCCCCCAAAACCGGTGTGATCTGAACCTCAGCATCTTAACCCGACACTGCCGCACGGCGTGGGTTGCCAAGCCGCAGTGGAGAGAGAGGTAGCTAATGTCTGAGACCACCTTAATTAACTGGCCTGATTTCATGCACCCCCATTTCTGTCAGCACAGCATCCCGTGGACGCATGCCTCTACCTTTGAACGTCCCCACATGGGTGCATCTGGTGTGGATTAATCAAAAAACTTCAGAGGAACTTCAGGGTCTTAAATCTCCTAATCATGTTGGTGGGGGAAATTGATATGTACCCAGCTATTGGAAGACCAACACCAGAGCTCTTAGATTTGGGTCACACTAAAAGCTAGAGTGGAAATGTAAGGAGAGCATAGACACAGACACCCAAGCATGCATGCGCACGCACACACAAGCGCACATGCACAGCTATGAAAAGCCAGCAATCCCATTTGCTAATATTGACATGGGTGTCCCCGCTCAATCCTGTTACAAGGATTATAGTCTATATAGATGCCATTTCATTAGGCTAAAACACACACCCGCGTTGGCTCGGTGGGGCTGTCTCGAGGCCCCCTGCTCTTAGCCCGTTGGCTGTGCTGATTGCGAGGGGGAACTCTGTAAATGGTTTTAATGTGGATCACTGAAGGCAGCGTAGAGTGCATCCCAATCAATACATACACATCACTGACTTTGGCCACACAGGTGGCGATGGGCTCCAGATACAGTACTGTGCCAGGGGTCTTTCCGATACCCAGGTTGCATTGCTAGGGTATATGATTACACAAGACTCTTAAAGTGTCCTTCATATGTTCCGAATGATTGCTTAGTGGTATGGCTACATCTCTCTTTCCTGTCCTCCATGTGAAGAATAGTGGGGGTTGTCAGGTATCTTCTTCAAAAGACACAATTCCAGCTTAACGACAGTCACTACTCTTTCCCCTCCTGACTGAGCCATGTCAAAAACGTGCCCCCTCCCAGATTACGTATCGATTCCTAATATGAAAAGCTCATTGCATAAACAGAAACGGCAACACAAAAAGCCAGTGAACCTTTACATAAATCCTTTAATTGAATATCTAGTGGTGGTGGTTGGAGGTTCTCTTTTTAATTGAATCCCTGGCCTGCTGTGTGCTCTGCATGTGGCGGAGTGGGGCCCTGTCCCAGATAAAGTGTCATTGATCCTTATTAAAGCTCACCTCTGGGTTCGCCCGCCGCCGACTCACGGAGAAAATTAAATGTGTTCATGGTGCATACACTTACTGCCTGCATGGCAGGGTTGAGAGAGAAAGAAAGAGAGAGAGAGAGACAGAGAGAGACAGAGAGAGACAGAGGGAGAAAAAGGGAGAGAGAGAGAGCAAGAGAGAGAGGGGGAGAGCAAGAGAAAGAGAGGGAGAGCAGGAGAGAGCGAGGGAGAGCAAGACAGAGAGGGAGAGCGAGAGAGAGATGGGGGGATATCATGAAAGTTAATTTGCTAAATTATTTTTCCAAGGAATTTTTGCACAAAGTAATTGTTGGTGTGACCATTCGTTCTGCATATACAAACAAACAGCCTAGCTTATTGGAGATACTGTGTATCAGGGGTTGGGAGACCAAGAATGTCTTTGCCTCACACTGTATTGGCAGAGCAAGAAAGGGGAGCAGACAAATTGGATGCTAAATGGCAAACTTGTGAGCTCCAATGCATAATCACTGTATTTTCCTTGTTTTTTTTGTGTCATAAGCAAGAGGACTACTTTACTGCATGTAATTCATTTTCACCCAGTAAACATGTTTAGTGTGACAGTTTGCATTGCTTTTCTCTGCTCTCCTCACTTAAATTTAATGAAATTCTACCCTCTAGGCTCCTCCACCTGGGGTTTTATGTTTATTTCGTTTTTTTTTCTTGAGAAAAACAGAGACAATGTTAATGTTTCAAGTCTCAATATCTATCAAGATCGACTCATGTGTTGAAAAAGGACATTTCTGTCAAAATGTCATGCAGCGCCTTGTGTCATCATCGCAGATTTTATAAGTGTCTTATATCGGCTGAAAGCTTAAATTCTTGTTAATATAACTGCACTGTCCAATTTACAGTAGCTATTTCTGCGAAAAAATTTTGTGCAATTGTTTGAGGAGAGCTCCTTACAACAAAACACGTTTTCACCGCGATAGGTTTGATAAATTCACCTCTGAAGGTGAAATGTGTACTTACATTCTGAAATCTTGCTCTTATTTATCATCCAAAAGGTCCCAGAGATAACATGAAGCGTCGTTTTGTTTGATAAAATCATTTTTCATATCCTAAAAAGGTCCATACAGCATGCATGATCGATTTTGTATTTCCACTCATTCAATTTACAAAGAAAGGAATCTGTGAAAATCTAACACTAAACCTTGTTTCAACCAGTCAAATCACGTTTGGATGTATTTGTAACGCTCTGACCTAGGAGAGCTGTGCTTTCTCTGTTTAGTTAGGTCAGGGTGTGATAGGTGGGTGGGCATTCTATGTTTTGTTTTCTATGTTTTGGCCGGGTATGGTTTCCAATCAGAGGCAGCTGTCTATCGTTGTCTCTGATTGGAAGCCATACCTAGGCAGCCTGTTTTTCCCTTTGTTTTTGTGGGTAGTTGCTTTCTGTTTAGCTTGTAAACCTGACGGAACTGTTGGCTGTCATTTTGTTATTTTGTCTAGTGTTCGTTTCCATTAAAATATATAACGATGAGCACTCTACACGCTGCGCCTTGGTCTCCTCTATACGACGCCCGTAACAGTATTCCCCAGAAATCCTAGAACGTAACCAGACTTCACAATATCATTAGGGGTGTAGTATATCCTATAGGACACCAAATTTGGTCAGAGAGTGACACCTTCATGGCACGCCAATGACGCGGATGGTCTTCATTTGATCGACTGTATCTTTGTCAAATAAGCACCAATTGGGGTCAAACAAAGCTAGCTAGATACCCAATGAGCTGGGCATTACGGGAGTATCTGGACACCCTGTATCTATCATAAAATGAGCAACTAACCTTTTGCGACTGCATGCCTTTTCCTTTTGGACAGAAATTATAACAATATTTATGAAGTTATGAAAACAGGTTGTTTTGCAAATGTTGAACTTATAATATGGCTACTAATACTGGAAAAGCGAAATCAATGTCCAAGTATACAGATTTGACAATATTCTTGCAGAAAAATGTAATACGAATGCAAATGTCTCCTTCACGATTTGCCCAAATGTAACTGGGTGACTTCACACTAAATGTCATGTAGTTCGCTCATACTTCAAGTTATCCGTCTGAAAATTTGCACATATACTGCTGCCATCTTGTGGATGCCATCAAAATTACAACCAGAGTGATGTCTAGAACTGAGACCTTTCTCTTGCATTTCAAAGATGGTGGATTTGTATTTTCTTCTACCATATCTATTGTGTTATATTCTCCTACATTCAATTCACATTTCCACAAACTTCAAAGTGTTTCCTTTCAATTGGTACCAAGAAAATGCATATCCTTGCTTCAGGGCCTGAGCTACAGGCAGTAAGATTTGGCTATGTCATTTTAGGCAAATTATTTTTTAAAAGGGGGCTATCCCTAAGAAGTTAAACAGTCTCCATTTTATCTTAATTTTCTATGTATCTACTTTAGCCTCAGGAGAATAGCATCTTCTGTGAAGCGCAGATTTTTTTTATTTTACCCAATCCTAAACTCTTCCCTTCTGATTGGCTGATATAGAACTACTGAGCGAGGAGGAGAGGAGGAGAGGGAACAGTGTTGATTAGATATTATCTGCTTGGATTAGGCCAATGATATCATGTGAGATCGATCCCCTGATTGCTGGACATTGATCAGTGTTTCCGTTTGTTTGGAAGAAGGCATTAGCCACGCACTGCGTGCCTATTGGATTCTCTGTTGTCTGAGGAAGATGCAGCAGAGAGCTGGGTATTTCCATCACGCCTTATCAATACAGCCCGACATGCACATCAATGAAGGAACATCGTCCTACTCGCCCCCTGCCATGTGTTGCTGTGTGTGTGTGTGTGTGTGTGTGTGTGTGTGTGTGTGTGTGTGTGTGTGTGTGTGTGTGTGTGTGTGTGTGTGTGTGTGTGTGTGTGTGTGTGTGTGTGTGTGTGTGTGTATGTTGGCTCATATCAGCAATGGCCTCTATCAGATAGAGTGTCTGTAGTGTCAGTGATTCCTGGTATTTGTCTGTGGCCACCTCGCTGACTGTTATTACCATGGTGGGCCTCTGTCTTACAAGCACTCGTACACAGCCTGAGTTAAATCAATGGGAATTAACCTGCAACCCAATCTACATACTTATCCCTTGCCACTGGTTCTCTCCCTGTAATTTCATCAGTTTCCAGCCCAAACCCTGAGACTTACTCAATAAGATGGAGCACGCTAATACATTTCAAACATATCCACACTCAATGGAAGGGATGGTAGAGAGAGAGGATGAGGGGAGTGAGGGAAGAGGGAGAGAATAAATGGATCAGTGTATGACCATGCTCTGGGAGTGATGTTAGGGTGTTTGGGGTGTATGATGTTTTGTACAGTTTTGTGCCTCACCACCGTGCTAGCTGTATGATTGTCTGGCGTCATCATCTGCTGTGTTTTCTCTTGATGTGACTTGTAAGGGCAGTCTTCTTTACTGTGTGGGTTGTAAGGAGAGTCTTCTCTCCCTGTGGGCTGTCTGTGTTAATCCCGACACAGTAATGTCAATTCAGCACATGTCCTTTCCTCTGGGCATACTCCTCCTGCCTGTGTGTGTGTGTGCGCTCTTGCTCATGTGTTCACCTATGTGTGCGAGCATGTGTGTGTCTGTGCGAGATTGTGTGTGTATTTAGTTGTATGATTAGGTCTGTATGTGGTAATATTCTCTGAATATCATATTCCTTTTTTTACTAACACACCTTCCTAAACATTGATTGACTGACTTAATTTTGCCTTTCAAAACCTTGCTGTAAGATCCCCAATGCTTCTGGTGAAAGCGCCCATTTATCCAATAAGCAACTGGGAATGTGACGGCTGGTTGAGCATGCTTGGGGCGGCAGGTAGCCTAGTGGTTAGAGCGTTGGGCCAATAACCAGAAGGTTCCTAGTTTGAATCCTTGAGCTGACAAGGGACAAATCTGTTGTTCTGCCCCTGAACAAGGCAGTTAACCCATTGTTCCTAGGTAGTCATTGTAAATAAGAATTTGTTCTTAACTGACTTGCTGAGTTAAAAAAAGGTTGAATAAAAAATAGAGGTGAGGGGAACAGTCCATTTCAGCCCCGTGTGAAGTGGTCTCAGCTGAAGGAAAGGTAACGCTATTACTAGAGAACACAAATCGGTTTACGTAATACCATTTGTAATTGTGCTCGGGCAGGCATGGCAGACTGACTTTTATGGCGCTATATATTCAGCGAGCCCACCTGCAAATGGCTTTGCTCATGTGACCTTTGAGCCCCCAGAGCACTCAGGTAATAAAAAGTTAAAAGTGCTAGCGTAGCCGCGGGGAAATGCATGTCGTACAAACATTAGCATAAGGGAATTGTATGTCTGACAGACAAACAAGCGTTGAAACATGGTGGCTGAGGTGTAATACCCTGGCCTGGGAGACCGGCTGGGTGGATTTGGGCTCCTAAGTTGTTAATGTGGGTGTTTAATGAGAGATAGGGATCGAGATAAACAGAGTACTGTGTGTACTGACACAACTCAGGTGTCCTACAGTAGATCAGTGGTTCAGGTGTGCTTGTCCAGAGCTACAATCAAAATGTACTTTTGGAGGTATTTGAGGACCGGAGCAGGGAACCACTGTCCTAGATTCTTGGCTCTAGGAGTTTATAATGAACAAATGTCAACAACCCCCCTAACAAAGCCCAAGGAACTCTTGTCCAGGTCCAGCTTACTGTCTCCTTTTTGTCTCTGCATGGCACAGTAGCATGTGGAATACCCCGGTGTCCTCTCATGCCTTTCCATCAGCCTCTTAACCACATTCTCCCATGCTTTCTCTATTTGATCCAATTAATTTACTGAAACCCAGTGAGATTTTATCACTTCTTAATCTTCTAGGCTTGGTTTGAAACGTGACGACCTTGACGTTCTACAATTTGCCATGCTTGTCGCCAAAAGACCCTGGCTATAGTATCCCATTCCACTGGAGCCTCTTACATATGTCATCCACTTTACACTCTACATCAGATGTGTCTGTACCTGGAGAACAGCTTCATACAGGTTAAACCTGAATCTGAGAGAGTGTGAGAGTGTGTCCCTGTTTCCTTCTCTCCAACATCCAATGTCACTGCTATGTCACCTTGGGACTTCTCAGACTCCTTCATAGAGGATGATCTCGTTCTCTCCCAGTCTTTCATTCTTCCTTTCTCTTCTTCTCCACTGACCCTGTCTCCAATGAAGCGTGTATTGAGCTTACATGTGAAGAATAGCTGTATTACTGACCGCCACCATTGATTCAGTGCTGTCTTTGCCAATGTTAAGACAAAGTGCGAATAGAGGGTGTAAATCAAAATGATGCGCTTTGAATGAGCATCAGTTTTCAATTGTGTAGGGGATTAATTATTTGTTAATACCATTGATTCCTCGATGATTTCATCTGCAGTAAAAACGCCCTGTCTTTACAGTGGAGGGTTAGCTGGCTGTGTGGTATAACCTCCATGTAGCCATGTAGCCAGTACATCACTTGGGCCAAGCTTCCTGCCATCCAGGACCTGTATATCAGGTGGTGTCAGAGGAAGGCCCTATAAATTGTCAAAGACTCCAGCCACCCTAGTCATAGACTGATCTCTCTGCTACCGCACGGCAAGCGGTACCGGAGCACCAAGTCTAGGTCCAAGAGGCTTCATAACAGTTTCTACCCCCAAGCCATAAGACTCCTGAACACTTAATCAAATGGCTAACCAGACTATTTGCATTGCCACACCCCTCCCCAGTAGCCCCGCTATTGTTATTTACAGCTGCTCTTTAATTATTTGTTATTCTTATCTCTTACTTTTTTTAGGTATTTTCTTAAAACTGCATTGTTGGGACTTTTGGAGTTAGTATTTCACTGTAAGGTCTACAACTGTTGTATTCGGTGCATGTGACAAGTAAAATGTCATTTTATTTTATTATATTTGACTGGTGACGATGTCACTGACCGCTTTGCATGTGTAGGATAAAGGACATCTATACCAATGGTGCCCAATAGTTATTGTGGATAGACACCATGTCATGTGTGGTGCAAACAATGTTTCCTTCACCTACCCTACCTCGACAGAAGAAAATGAGACCATAACCTTCAGAATGAACCTCAACTCAATCACTGATGCAGGGTCAGCTATTTCCCCATCCCCATAATGTTAGAATACTCATTAGCATAATCTGATCCTAGATCTGTGGTTAGGAGAGACTTCTACCTGGATCATATAGCTGAAAGGCCCCTTCTCTCTCTCTGCGGCAGATTCACTATGTCGATAGCCCCACCTGGCACAGGGCTGGCTGCAGTTGGCTGACAGAATAGGAGAAATTAGGCTTCCCTAATGAAGGCAAATAGTGGAAATGTGTTCCATCAGAACCCATTAGCCCTAATTAAGCTGTTTTCATGCTCGGCTGCCTCGCTTTCATCTGTATGCTCATACGGTATGAGTTTCAAAAAGAGATAGGGAACGAGGAAAAAGGAAACGTTTCATCTCTCCAAAAGGAGATCAAGATGTTTTGTAAGAAAGATGGCTAAGCACTAGGCCCTAATGTCACCTACCCCTTCTGCTCCCGAGTCACTCTGCCTCTCTCTGTGTCTCTCTAATCCCCTGTGTCTGTAGGATGTGTTGAGTGACCCCTCTCTGGCCCGAGTCCTAATGGTCCCAGGCTAACAGATGACTAATTGTGTTGCTCTAGTCTGTGTGGCCCCTGCATCAAATCTGCCTCTGGGACCTGGAGAGCCACTGTTGTAGTTCACTAATCCTCCATCATACAGACACAGTCTTCCTTTTAGTCACAGACTGAAAACACCCACAATCCTCCACATAGCGACAAGCAACGTCCCACTGTGTTGGCGTTCATTCTTCCACCCTGTCTTTCTCAATCGGCCTGCTGGGTAGTGGAGAGGATCAACGTGTGGTGGCCGCCGGCAGATTAATCTGGGATACTTGGAATGTCCCAACTCTGACGTTACCCCATTGAAGTTGATGGTTTAAGGTAAGCGTTAAGGTTAGGGTTAGGAAAGGGTTATGGTTAAGGTTGGGGTAAGGGTAGGGGTTAAGGTTAGGGTTTAGGATAGGGACGTCCCAAGCATTATTCCGGATAGCACTAACCCTTTTCAAATTAGAGGGGCGCAACTTCATCAAAAGTTTCTGTCTCCTAGATACTGAGTAAAGCTGTCGTACACATTCAGAACTCAACTGGGATTTAGATTACTCTGCTGCCTCTGCCTCTCTCTCTCTCTCTCTCTCTCTCTCTCTCTCTCTCGCTCACTTTCTCTCGCTGCTTTCTCAATTTCTTTACCCCCTGCCATGCCAAACCTTCAGCGCCTCTCTCTCTCACTCTCTCTCTCACTCTCTCTCTGTTCTTAGATCTAATCCTCTTTTCCTAGGCTTTACCTTGAACAGTGAAAGCTTCTTTCTGTGGTCATAAATCCAATGTCAGTTCAACGTTATAAAAGTTTACCATGTCAATTCTCCAACAAACACCCACAATGCCTCATTCTTGTGAAAAGTGATTTCGAACAAACTATAAAACTACTTTAGGGCAAACTTTGAACTCTCGCTTCAAGAACCAACAGGCTTGTTTCAATTTAAATATCTTTTAGGCGCTTGGCTCCATGACAACAACAAAAAATAGTGTAACATTAATGCAAAATAAAGAAAGTTTGTTCTTTCTTACACCTGGCTAGCGGTGATGTCTGTGCTCATAGCAATTACTACATCCTGTCTTTTGATGAAGGCTGCGTTTTCTCCCATCTCTCTCTGCGTGGAGCGCCAAGACACTTGATTAATCACGTTTGGGGAGGTGCGATTCGGAATGAAAGAGAGCCCTGTCAGGAGTTTTTCTTTTTCAAAGTCTGATTGTTTTGTTCGCCGCTCCCTCTCTCCCTCCAAACCAGGAGTGAGCCTCTTTTAAGTAACCCGTGCACCAGTTAAAACAGCAGCGGGGGAAGAAGTTGCCCCCGCGTTATGGAATTACAACTTTCTCTTTTGCCCCCTCCTTAGCTAGACTTCTATTTTCATGTCTGTCCTATGGTTAGGAGATCAAAGCCTCTTTAGACTTGAGAGTCTTTGAATCGTGGAAAGAGGTTTAATTGAAATAAAAAAAGGGATAGAGCTGGAGTTTAATACGCTCCACTCATGTCTCATAACTTCTGTTGGCTGCGCTGTATGACTTCTCTCTCACTACCGGCTTATAACATCAAGTTAAAGTTCATCTCCTCTCTTTATCTGCTTTCTCATAGTATTACTCTTTGACAATACTTTAATCAGTTTTGAACCAAAATAGAGCAGGCCAGGTTACATAAAGTTTCTTAATTGAGTTGCACATTATCTGGCATATTTACCCCATCTTGAAATACTTTACAAGGGTAACTGAAAAGCTGTGAAACAATAAAGCTACTATTCAGTACACTGTATTGCATAGCCTTTCATCTTCTGCAACTTCAAAACTCACCCGACCATGCACCCTGCAGCCCACCTTCTTGCCCCGTTGCCCCTGGCCAGGCCAGTGTGTGTGCATATGCGTGTGTGTGTGCACGCGTGAATGCATGAGTGTGGCAACCAACATCCAGGGCTCTATCTACACAGTGAGAACAGAGAGCAGGTCTAGCAGGCCGAGGGCAGCTGGGTGAGGGATGCAGCGAGGGGAAGTGTGCCCTGGCTGAGGTTTCACCTCCACTGGAGCACATCACAGCTGCACAGGCTGCCTGAGTACAGCCCTGCCCAAACCACAGGCACTGTGGACCAGACTCACACTGTGCTCTAGAACAGAACTTTGTGGGCTATACTCGGCCTTGTCTCAGGATGGTAAGTTGGTGGTTAAAGATATCCCTCTAGTGGTGTGGGGGCTGTGCTTTGGCAAGGTGGGTGGGGTTATATCCTGCCTGTTTGGCCCTGTCCGGGGGTATCATCGGATGGGGCCACAGTGTGTCCTGACCCCTCCTGTCTCAGCCTCCAGTATTTATGCTGCAGTAGTTTATGTGTCGGGGGGGCTAGGGTCAGTCTGTTATATCTGAAGTATTTCTCCTGTCTTATCCGGTGTCCTGTGTGAATTTAAGTATGCTCTCTCTAATTCTCTCTTTCTCTCTTTCTTTCTCTCTCTCGGAGGACCTGAGCCCTAGCACCATGCCTCAGGACTACCTGGTATGATGACTCCTTGCTGGCCCCAGTCCACCTGGCCGTGCTGCTGCTCTGCCTGCGGCTATGGAACCCTGACCTGTTCACCGGACGTGCTACCTGTCCCAGACCTGCTGTTTTCAACTCTAGAGACAGCAGGAGTGGCAGAGATACTCTCAATGATCGGCTATGAAAAGTCAACTGACATTTACTCTTGAGGTGCTGACTTGTTGCACCCTCGACAACTACTGTGATTATTATTATTTGACCATGCTGGTCATTTATGAACATTTGAACATCTTGGCCATGTTCTGTTATAATCTCCACCCGGCACAGCCAGAAGAGGACTGGCCACCCCTCATAGCCTGGTTCCTCTCTAGGTTTCTTCCTAGGTTCTGGCCTTTCTAGGGAGTTTTTCCTAGCCACCATGCTTCTACACCTGCATTGCTTGCTGTTTGGGGTTTTAGGCTGGGTTTCTGTACAGCACTTTGAGATATCAGCTGATGTAAGAAGGGCTATATAAATACATTTGATTTGATTTAGTTTCCTGGTTGTACACCTTCTGCACCAGATATACTGCATAATGCTGTTGATCCACTGTAAGGTAGCCATATTTCAGGACAGACCCCCTTACTTTTGTATTTTTACTCTGTAGCGCTGCAAGTCAGTCTAAGGGGTTAAACACATCATTGTCACGTGGATGAGCTCAACTAAACCCTAAAACACAAAGGGTGTCTTTGTTGAAGAGGAGCTGGGTTAGTGGGTGACTCAGTGTTTAGGTTACAGCCTGTTGGAGTTGGATAGTTGTGCCAGGGCCATGGTGGTGCCACGGACCAGGGCCAGGCCGCGGGCCAGACCTAGTCGAGCCAGGACTTGCTTCTCTCTCTGGGCTGGAAGAGAGAGCTTTGAGGAGGTGAGGGATGTGTAGCTGTCATATTAAACCTGAACACTCACTCACTTAGCTTACCACTCTCTCCGGGGTGCCCCTGTTTGTCTATGCTACCGCTATGGTTCAGCAGAGAGAGCAGCAGGGAGACGAGAGGTTCAATGTGCACTCCTGTCAAACACACACTCCTCCCCTGATCCTGTAACCAGGGGTAGGCAACTCGATTCAGCGGGCCAATTGTTGTCTGAGCGTATGGTCAGGGGCCCGGTACATAATTATAATAATTTGTACACTGCAAATTGACCACAACTAAACCCCAAAAGAGGTTGTATTTGAAAATAACAATCATTTCATACCTTGATTACATTGAGACACGATCACATATGTAACCTTTTTTATTTGTGGAAATACTTGGGTGCAGACTTTAATGTAAATTCCAGGTGATTTTACAGTCTTTTTTGAACAACAACTAACCCCACCCCCCAACAAAAATCCCTCTGTTGTTGAACCCTGCTGTAAACAGTCCTCTAACAAAAACACACACACACACACACACACACACACACACACACACACACACACACACACACACACACACACACACACACACACACACACACACACACACACACACACACACAGAGACATGAATAGGAACAGGAACACACACAGCAGTACTGGGTCTACTCTGCATACTCTTACTGCTACAGGCACAGTGGCTAGAGCTGAGCTGTAGGTTACCTGCTGTGGTTTCATTCATTATCTTTGTAATTAATACATTGAAGTCATATTAAGAGCCCTGATTATGGCAGCATGAATCGTTATAGTTGGATACATTTGTAAATTAATAATCTAATATTCCACAGTAGTAGTAGGTTAATAAAGACAGTCTTTGAGGTTCGAGGTGATTGCACTTCAATGTGATTTTTCTGCTGACTGGCCTGAAAAACAATCAGAACGTTTAGAGTAATTCTGAAGCAAGGACTTCTGTTGAGAGGAACAGTGCAGCTCCTCACCAATAGAGAGCAGTGTTGTTTAACTGCAGGCCAGGGCTCAGGTTCTTTGTTTGTTAAGGTATGCATGAATGTTGTTGATTTCTCTCTCTCTCTCTCTCTCTCTCTCTCTCTCTCTCTCTCTCTCTCTCTCTCTCTCTCTCTCTCTCTTGCTGTCTCTCTCTCTCTTCCTCTCTCCCTCTCTCTTCCTCTCTCCCTCTCTTTTCCATTCAGACCATCTGAATTTGAGTGTTCCGCTTGCATACCAATATGAGCATAAATCTATCAATGTTAAATTCTTCCAGACTATGTGCAACTACTCCGAGAAGCCCTCCGTCTTTTGTTTTCCTCCAGCTCTTAAAATTAGTGCATATTATGTATTATATGAGATGCAAATTAAAAGGATTCATTTCATCAAGCCACTGCCAATTCGACTCTAAAGGGAATTTCATGGAATACTGTTTTCCTTTCTCCTATTCCCAGGGAGTTATTTTGCTAAAATATGTAAATAAAATGAACTCTTGCATTCTGCCACAACCATTATTGCAGTGAAATATTATTGTAATTTAGCAGCAGAAGTGAATTGGACCATATTGGCTATGGGACTGTGATAGAAAAAGAGGGTTTCTGTGTAAAATATACATCAACGGAATGAAACCCAGGTGTCTCTTGCTCTAGCCTCCTGAGTACTGCACTGAACACTATCATATTGGTACAGTATGTTATAGTATCTTATCACTCACTCCACTCTACACATCTCCCTGAATGGTGATGTACCAATCTGATCATAGATCATAGTTAATCTGAGCCTGACGTCTGGTAATCCTCAAATTGTTAGTCATGGCAGTACTGGAGTCAGATCAGCTCAGAGGATGAGTGTTTCTACCTACGGTCAGTAAGCCTGATATGTCTGAGTTAGCCTGAGGTACTCACTGTACTGTGATACCCTCACTAAGCTAGAGCCATTTGACCTGGGCCAGGTATCTGGGGCCTTCATGGGAGTATAGGAGCATACTGACCTCTGTTTTATACTGTCATCGTATATGAGAAATGATAATATCATAATAAAGCTATCTGATGTGTGCAATATGGCAATTACTCTGGTTTCAGCTGTTGAGTGAAACCCTTTAGGGGAAACTTCAAGTGCGTAACTACAGTGCATTCGGAAAGTATTCAGACACCTTCACTTTTTCCACATTTTGTTACGTTACAGCCTAATTCTAAAATTGTTTAAATGAAAACAATTCCTCATCAATCTACACACAATATTCAATCTACACACAATATCCCATAATGACAAAGCAAAACAGGTTTTTAGAATTTTTGCAAAAAAACAGAAATACCTTATTTACATAAGTATTCAGAGCCTTTGCTATGAGACTTGAAATTGAGCTCAGGTGCATACGGTTTCCATTGATCATCCTTGCGGGCATACTTTCCAAATGCACTGTATGTATCATACACCCAACGTGTCATTCTCTGTCCCTCCTCAACTCTCTCTCTCTCTCTCTCTCTCTCTCTCTCTCTCTCTCTCTCTCTCTCTCTCTCTCTCTCTCTCTCTCTCTCTCTCTCTCTCTCTCTCTCTCTCTCTCTCTCTCTCTCTCTGTACACAACCAGTTTGACTAAATTGATTCAGGGCATCACCTTATAATTTTCCACGTGATATAAAATAGTTTTTTCTTATTTTTTGTGCTATTAGGCTCAGAGAGAATTAGATGCTATTGTTGCTGAATTAATCTGGGGACCACTGAGAGGTACATTTTTTTCAAACACATATGCATGCATATATACACACACACACACACACGCACGTATGCACACATGCACACACACACGTACACGCACACACACGCGCACACTCACACACAAAGGGATAAACCATCTGCCCTGAGTCACTTTGACAAAACAAGATCACACTTGTCAGAATAATACGCTTTGCCCCCTGCTTTCTCCACACAATAGAGCCGCCTTCAAATCGAAATAATGAAATTACATTCAAATGCAGAACAGATCAATTTAACACTGCTCGTGATACTCAATTTGCTCTGCTGCTTTGATGCTACAACAGCTTCATATTTTTTTTTACGCCTCTGAAAAATCGTGTTTGCTCATGAAGTTGTGCTAATTATCTTATATAGAGTATGTCTTTGCCCTTTGGAGACTGTAGTCTGTCTTCACTATATCACCGCTCTTCTGATATCTGATCATTCATACTGCTTGAGATTTATTGATCATTTATGATATGTAGAAAACCTGGGAAAAGGGCACACCTATTACCATCAAAAAATATATAATACAATTATTGAGATTGGTGGCTGATTTCAAGGTGAACCAACTTTCTGTTGTTTTCACACTCTCCCACGATCAATTATTGACAAGTGTTTACTTGATAATTCAATAGCAAGATAGAAGCACTAGCCTGTATTTTCTCATCATGATGAATGTCAAATCAATGGTGTCTTTGGGAATATGTGAATCCCAGTGTTAGCCATTGTTTTGAAGATCAACTCATTGATCAAAAAGATCAAACTAATCCAGCCTAATTTTCACACAATAGATGAGCATTCAATCAAACACATGCCAATGTATTGATTGGAGGCAATTCAAAGAAGTAAGGATTTAAATGGAGGCCAATAGTCATCAACAGCATATCTGAAGATGGACAGCTGATTGGTCATAGATCACTAATGGCAGGAAATCCATCCCTTCTTTTTATTTGTCTGTCCATCTGCTTCTCTATCTTTATTGTTCTGTGCATTCATCTATGGTCATTTCTATGCTAAATCATGCATTCATTTACTCTCATCATTAAGGATTTGACATCCCAGATTTTTCCGAATCTTTTTAGTAATTCACCCTGAATTGTCCTCAAAGGGGAAACTGAGAGTGCACTCAACTGGAAAGATGTACAGTACTATTGAAAGTGCTGTTTTCTCAGATAATCTCTCTCTCCCTTCCTCTCTCTATTTCTTAATTGTTCTCTCTTTCTAACAAAACATAATATTGTCGTGTCGACCGTCTTCTTTTATTGTCCGTTTGGTTTCATCCAAACCAGAGTTTGCCCTCTGACCTTACTGGACAACTGTACGTCCAGTGTACCTACTCCTACTCCTTACGATTCTAGCTTAGTACTGCCCAAAGCAAGGGTTGTCAATAAAGTTTATTGTGCTGGGCTAAGTGTCAATACCCTGGGATGTCCTGTCTTTGGGGATAAGGTGGGGACGGGGTAATTTATTTGCCGCAGCCACAGTTGTGGGACAGCCATGAATATCTGAATGTGAATTGATTTCAGGTTTCATCATGAGATTTGTCCCCCTCTGGGCTCCATACCTCCTTGCTGCAGCCCGATGGTCTGACTAGTCTGTCAACAATGTGAGACAACATGGCCGTCACAGGAATGACAAACAGGAAATGCCACTCCTAAATGTCTCTGCCCTATGGACCCTGATTCACACACTGCTGCTTCTTTCATTAATTAAGTATGGTCATATAACAAATAAACAATGAAACATAACTTATTGGTAGTACATGCATTATGAAGGGAGGAGAGAGGCCTGCACTTCAATTGGTAGCTAACATTTTAAATGAATGGTGTATCCTCTTATACACATGTAATATCACATGGCTAGACAAGGTAATGTAGCCACACTTACACTGCATTCAATCCTTCTCACTTTGTTATCATCTAATGACCATTTGCTACATTCTACTTCTCTATCTAATTGGATGGATGGGTCAGTTTGTGTTTTTATAGCCCAGTGACAGTCAGCGACATGCCCTGCCTTATTCATATGGCCAGAGTAGTGCTGGAGTCATTGGCTCTTAACATACACATTGTTTTTATTCATCCCCACAGTCCAACATGGATTTGACATGCGATCCGGAAGAGGGAAGTCCATTGATTACTGTGGGGACTGGACCGGTAATGTGGTGGTATATGGGCAGCCTTGTTCCTTGGCCCCGAACACATAATTCATTGTCTCAACCAAACTGTTAATGCATGTCCCACTTTAGACATATTTTTAACGTATGCTTATTCGCTAACAAAGAGAAATGTGCACATTATTGCGCGGGATAAATAGTGTCTTATGTTACACCACAAGCGATTAGACCTGACGGAGTTTTAAAGATGTATTTGACAGGGTCATCTCCAGAATATGACCTGCTTGAAATTCTTCTCCGCTGTGTTCAGTGAAGTGAAAGATGATCAACGTCCATTTCCCTGTCCAGCCTCTATGACTGTTTTTGTGAATGGTCTTCATTTCATCCTTCCACTCCTTGTCATTTATCTGATAATACACATAACAACTCATCTTGATGGGGTCTACTGGAATTTAATTCATTATCTAATATCTTCGGAACTGACAGCATTTGTCACTGACGACTAGTGCTGTGCATTTAGCAAATAAAGAAATTGAATAAAACAAGCATACATGACATACATTCATAGAAAATGGTCAGACAACAATCATATCAGGTCTTGCAGAGAGAGGGGGTGGGATGTGAACATAGCTGGCGGTCTATGTTAGGGTGATGGATGGGGCTGGGATGGTGGAGGGATGGGGGTGTGGAGGGCGGCAGGGGGGTAGGGTGGTGGGTGTAGAGTGGGCAAGTCTTTGACCTTGGACATGGATGGAACAGTAAGCGCTAGCTCAGGTATCTCACATGATACCCAGACCTAGTGGCTCATTACGGGAGAGAGAAGAGCCCCTCTGCCTTTCCCTATACAAAGTGCACAGCTCACCACTGGCTGGGTGACAGGGGCTAGCCTAGCACTGCTGACCTAACAATAAGACAAGGGGGGCATCCCCATCACCTAACAACCACAGCTCAGCGCAATGGCTCTTTCATCCGTTAGGCTGACCCACATCCTTTACTTGGCACCTCTACAGGTACTTACTTATGCATATAAAGCCAGCAACATTGTACTTTGTGACAGGGAATGGTGAAGGTTGTTCCCTAGATTCAAAGTGATTATTATATTATATTGTTATGAATGACAAGTTATCAGAATCTAAGTGTTATTGTGTTATTCTAATCTGACCTCATTGAGGTGCTGTGCAATTGTGAACCATCCAGGAACACCTAGGTTTGGAACACAACTTATCTTATACATACAGTTGAAGTCAGAAGTTTACATACACTTAGGTTGGAGTCATTAAAACTTGTTTTTCAACCACTCCCCAAATTCCTTGTTAACAAACTATTGTTTTGGCAAGTCGGTTAGGACATCTACTTTGTGCATGACACAAGTAATTTTTCCAGCAATTGTTAACAGACAGATTATTTCACTTAAAATTCACGGTATCACTATTCCAGTGGGTCAGAAGTTCACATACACTAAGTTGACTGTGTCTTTAAACAGCTTGGAAAATTCCATAAATGATGTCATGGCTTTAGAAGCTTCTGATAGGCTAATTGACATCATTTGAGTCAGTTGGAGGTGTACCTGTGGATGTAGTTCAAGGTATACCTTCAAACTCAGTGTCTCTTTGCTTGACATCATGGGGAAACAAAAAAAAATCTGCCAAAACCTCAGAAAGAAATTGTAGACCTCCACAAGTCTGGTTCATCCTTGGGAGCAATTTACAAATGCCTGAAGGTACCACGTTCATCTGTACAAACAATAGTATGCAAGTATAAACACCATGGGACCATGCAGCCGTCATACCGCTCAGGAAGGAGACACGTTCTGTCTCCTAGAGATGAACGTACTTTGGTGCGAAAAGTGCAGATCAATCCCAGAACAACAGCAAAGGACCTTGTGCAGTTGCTGGAGGAAACAGGAACAAAAGTATCTATATACACAGTAAAACGAGTCCTATGTCGACATAACCTGAAAGGCCGCTCAGCAAGGAAGAAGCCACTGCTCCAAAACCACCATAAAAAAGCCAGACTACGGTTTGCAACTGCACATGGGGACAAAGATCGTACTTTTTGGAGAAATGTTCTCTGGTTTAATGAAACAAAAATATAACTGTTTGGCCGTAATGACCATCGTTATGTTTGGAGGAAAAAGGGGGAGGCTTGCAAGCCGAAGAACACCATCCCAACCGTGAAGCACAGGGGCTGGCAGCATCATGTTGTGGAGGTGCTTTGCAGCAGGAGGGATTGGTGCACTTCACAAAATAGATGGCATCATGAGGGAGGAACATTATGTGTATATATTGAAGCAACATCTCAAGACATCAGTCAGGAAGTTAAAGCTTGGTCGCAAATGGTTCTTCCAAATGGACAATGGCCCCAAGCATACTTCCAAAGTTCTGGCAAAATGGCTTAAGGACAAGAAAGTCAAGGTATTGGACTGGCCATCACAAAGCCCTGACCTCAATCTGATAGATCATTTGTGGGCAGAACTGAAAAAGCCTGTGCGAGCAAGGAGGCCTACAAACCTGATTCAGTTACACCAGCTCTGCCAAGAGAAATGGGCCAAAATTCACCCAACTTATTGTGCGAAGCTTGTGGAAGGCTACCCGAAACGTTTGACCCAAGTTAAACAATTTGAAGGCAATGCTACCAAATACTAATTGAGTGTATGTAAACTTCTGACCCACTGGGAATGTGATGAAAGAAATAAAAGCTGAAATATATCACTCTCTCTACTATTATTCTGACATTTCACATTCTTAAAATACAGTGGTGATCCTAACTGACCTAAGACAGAGAATTGTTACGAGGATTAAATGTTAGGAATTGTGAAAAACTGAGTTTAAATTTATTTGGCTAAGGTGTATGTAAACTTCCGACTTCAACTGTAACTACATGTGTATCAACACAATTTTACAACATCCTGTACATGGGTGCTGTGTATTGACTGTACTGTGTAGTCCTTAAACAAACCACATCCTTCATATTGAAGCAACTGTACGTACATATTGTTTATCGTTTCCTCTTTTTAAATGCATTTAAACCTCTCCGCCCCCACTGTAAAAATCGAACCCCTGGCTCCACTCTAAGAGCACTAGCGTTGCTAATGGTAATCCCTGAAAGCTGGGTTATTGATGGCTTTGACTCACTCTTTCTTTAATAACGGCCATGTTGTAAACCCTTTTATCATCACACTTTACGACGCAGGAAGATGACCTCAGAGACAGGACTCAGCTTCTCAACACCGATTGGACAGCTTAGATAAATACAATGAACCTTTTGTCAAGATGCTGTATTAGACACCTGTATAATATTAAAAAAAAAATTACCCTGTAGTAAAGCTCATCTTCAGTAGTTTATCTCATGGCTGTCTTTGTGGACATATTGTATTCAGATTTGTATGGTGCTTGTCATTGACCCAGGACGGAGCCATTTCCAATCCTGTAAATTCATATCAATCATATTGGTTGATGCGTTTACAACCATGGATTTGATAGGTGTACTGTAAAGTAAGATGATGCCTAGTCCAAAACATTAGTACACCCCTGATACTTACACAGTTACACCCCTCTCAAGAGATACCAATAAGACACGGCAGACGATGTCTAGGAGAAGCTGCATGTTGGAAGGAGAAAAGTGCATATCCGCTGTGACGGAATATCAAAATGGCCACTGGGCACACGGCGGGAACAGATGGCGTGTTAATTTAAATGTTGGGTCTCAGATGAGAGGACATTACCCCGTGTCAACACAGAGCTGCGGTGTCTTCCCTCTCTTTACCGTGTATGTGTGATTGGAAGTTTGTATGTGTATTTGTGTCTGTGTGTGTGTGTTTGTGTGTACACACCCTCAGCACACCATACAGTGCCTTCAGGAAGTATTCACACCCCTTGAATTTTTCCACATATTGTTGGGTTACAGCCTGCATTTAAAATTGATTAAATTTAGATATTTTTTGTCACTGAGCCACACAGAATACCCCATAATGTCAAAGTGGAATTCATAAAAAATTAAAAGCGGAAATATCAATAAGTATTCAACCCCTTTGTTATGGCAAGCCTAAATAAGTACACAAGTAAAAATATGCTTAACAAGTAACATACTAAGTTCCAATGCAGAATCCAATGCAGATAATTGCAGGGCCATCCCATTTACATTTACATCCCATTGTGTGTGTGTGTGTGTGTGTGTGTGTGTGTGTGTGTGTGTGTGTGTGTGTGTGTGTGTGTGTGTGTGTGTGTGTGTGTGTGTGTGTGTGTGTGTGTGTGTGTGTGTGTGAGAGAGTGTGTGTGTGTGTGTGAGAGAGTGTGTGTGTGTGTCCAGACGTCTGCAGCATGCAGCCCTGTCTCTTTCAGGGTGGACAGGCCTATCTGCTCCAGGGTAAACTCTTATCAGAGCCATCGGCATCGCTCGAGCGGCATGGCATGATCAATAATCAGAACTGTTAATCAATGGTATTCTAAATAAGCATTGATTGGGCCCACAAGGTTAGCCAGCTTTATCGGTTTACATTAAGCAAAGCAACACAATAGTCAAAGCCCCAAGCCTGGGACAGGCCTAGTTAACCCCTGGTCATCCCTCTCTGGAGACAGGGAGGAGAACGAGGGATGGCCTCTCTTTCTTTAGGCGTTCTACTTCAGTATGGACAAGCTTTTAAATGATCTTCCTTGTTTATTGTTGTATTTCAGAACTAACTTCAAATAAGTTATATTATTCTGTTATATATCCTGTGACAATATACTAGATGTATTGCAAAAACTCTTTTTCCAAACTCCCCTACTTTGTCTATCGGCTGTGTTGGGTGACGAGACCATCGCTCTGCCTGCAGTGGCATCTCTTTAACATTACTGTCACGAGCTACTTCATTTAAATACAATGAAGCGCCTGTTGCATCTCATTATCGACACGGCCATGTAGACAGAGGTCACTGGTACGTGTCACCCTCACAAAACGTCCGAGTCTCCCCGGAGGCGTCCGGGTGAGAGGGGGTGAGGAGGGGTAAGGATGGTGAAGAGGATGAGGGGGTTATGGAGGGGTGAGCGGCGAGGAACACCTGCTGGCTAGGATGTCACCCAGGGGGAGGCATGTCCTCCTAATTACCCTACACTGCAACACTGGAACACAGGAACACTGGAACACAAGGCCAACTGTCATCTGGACGACTCAGATGATGTACAGAGGCAAATACTGTAGGTTTGGATGTCTATAGTATTACGGTCTGTGGAATGGATGGGATATCTTTCCTATATGTTTTGGCTCTACTACTTATAAGAGACGATTATTGGCAAGGCATTTCATTTGAGAGGACAGTCATACATTATTTGTATATGCAAGTCTCTCCTGAATTTGGCAGCATCAAATTGTTTAGACATGTCTTTACTAGTGAAGCTAGTACACTTGTGAGTATCACAGAGAGCTTTCACCTGCCACACACTCACCCTGTGTGATGGGAGAGCTTCAATTTCACGGCATCTGGTGAGCCGACACGCTTCTCATCTTCTCCTATAAAATATGACAACTGTCCCGGTGGCGCGTTCACACTGGAACACTGCCTGTGTGGGTAAGGGTGGAAAATAGAAGAAATAACCCTTTTAGCCTCCCCTCGCTCGAGCAGAGCCGAGCGAAATGATTAGCGTGTCGCTAACACGGAGGCTCCAGTTGTTGAGCTCTACTGTACTGTCTGTGGTTCTCTGCCAGACCTACAGCTTAGCTCGTCTCAGCCCCTGAGAGGAAGGCCTTACACGGGTACAATTCATACAATGCATCGGTCATATAATCTTTTTTTTTTTAGGTTCGTCAGGACAAGCCTACAGATAGCAGGTATTAGTAGTAGTTAAAATTCATAAGATGTTGTTTAGTGCCTTGGGTGTGAAAAAACGCTTTACAAATTAAATGAATGATTGTTATTATTATTAACAGAGATAGCAGATAAATACTATTGCAGCGGATGTGATATTTCAGAGTTCATTTTTCTCTTGCTCTCACCATCTCTCTCTCTTTTTCTCTATCATACAGACACACACATACACGCTAAACATAAAAACAGAGTCAAGTTCGCAAACATTTGGCATGGGGCAGTTTGGGAATTGCCTGTGAGCGGAGAAAACAAAATCTGCTAATTTCGCAATTTGTATGGTCTGTTATCTATTATGCATGATATCAGTTCCTACATGGCTACTAAACACACAGAAACACAAGGAGTAGCGAGCTGTGGTGTTGATTCTTCTTTGATCTCCCAAATGTAGGATTTATTTCCCTCTCATAGCTTCCTGTCTCTCCCTCTCTCCTCCAAAACCTCTCTCCCCATAGTCTATGAATCCCCCTCTTTCCCATCTCCTGACTCCATCTCTTTCATCCTATCTCTCTATCCTTCTCCAGCTCGTTCTCTTTGCCCTCGTGACAGCCACTGTTCCCCCTAGCCCTCCCCCTCTCCTCCTCATCTCCCAGGCTATTAGAAGCTGCTCTCCTCCCCATCTCCCAGGCTATTAGAAGCTGCTCTCCTCCCCATCTCCCAGGCTATTAGAAGTGTGCCACCTCCCTATCTCCCAGGCTATTAGAAGCGTGCCACCTCCCCATCTCCCAGGCTATTAGAAGCTGCTCTCCTCCCCATCTCCCAGGCTATTAGAAGCTGCTCTCCTCCCCATCTCCCAGGCTATTAGAAGTGTGCCACCTCCCCATCTCCCAGGCTATTAGAAGCGTGCCACCTCCCTATCTCCCAGGCTATTAGAAGCTGCTCTCCTCCCCATCTCCCAGGCTATTAGAAGCTGCTCTCCTCCCCATCTCCCAGGCTATTAGAAGCGTGCCACCTCCCTATCTCCCAGGCTATTAGAAGCGTGCCACTTCCCCATCTCCCAGGCTATTAGAAGCTGCTCTCCTCCTTATGTCCCAGGCTATTAGAAGCGTGCCACCTCCCCATCTCACAGGCTATTAGAAGTGTGCCACCTTCCTATCTCCCAGGCTATTAGAAGCGTGCCACCTCCCCATCTCCCAGGCTATTAGAAGCTGCTCTCCTCCCCATCTCCCAGGCTATTAGAAGCGTGCCACCTCCCTATCTCCCAGGCTATTAGAAGCGTGCCACCTCCCTATCTCCCAGGCTATTAGAAGCGTGCCACCTCCCCATCTCCCAGGCTATTAGAAGTTGCTCTCCTCCCTATCTCCCAGGCTATTAGAAGCTGCTCTCCTCCCCATCTCCCAGGCTATTAGAAGCGTGCCACCTCCCCATCTCCCAGGCTATTAGAAGCGTGCCACCTCCCCATCTCCCAGGCTATTAGAAGCTGCTCGCCTCCCTATCTCCCAGGCTATTAGAAGCGTGCCACCTCCCCATCTCCCAGGCTATTAGAAGCGTGCCACCTCCCCATCTCCCAGGCTATTAGAAGCTGCTCTCCTCCCCATCTCCCAGGCTATTAGAAGCGTGCCACCTCCCCATCTCCCAGGCTATTAGAAGCGTGCCACCTCCCCATCTCCCAGGCTATTAGAAGCTGCTCTCCTCCCTATCTCCCAGGCTATTAGAAGCTGCTCTCCTCCCCATCTCCCAGGCTATTAGAAGCGTGCCACCTCCCCATCTCCCAGGCTATTAGAAGCGTGCCACCTCCCCATCTCCCAGGCTATTAGAAGCTGCTCTCCTCCCCATCTCCCAGGCTATTAGAAGCTTCTCTCCTCCCCATCTCCCAGGCTATTAGAAGCATGCCACCTCCCCATCTCCC
Source organism: Salmo trutta (assembly GCF_901001165.1). Classification (NCBI taxonomy): domain Eukaryota; kingdom Metazoa; phylum Chordata; class Actinopteri; order Salmoniformes; family Salmonidae; genus Salmo; species Salmo trutta. The sequence continues at coordinate 22,096,527 of NC_042968.1, forward strand.
AGGCTATTAGAAGCTGCTCTCCTCCCTATCTCCCAGGCTATTAGAAGCTGCTCTCCTCCCCATCTCCCAGGCTATTAGAAGCGTGCCACCTCCCTATCTCCCAGGCTATTAGAAGCGTGCCACCTCCCCATCTCACAGGCTATTAGAAGCTGCTCTCCTCCCTATCTCCCAGGCTATTAGAAGCTTCTCTCCTCCCCATCTCCCAGGCTATTAGAAGCATGCCACCTCCCCATCACCCAGGCTATTAGAAGCTGCTCTCCTCCCCATCTCCCAGGCTATTAGAAGCTGCTCTCCTCCCCATCTCCCAGGCTATTAGAAGCGTGCCACCTCCCTATCTCCCAGGCTATTAGAAGCGTGCCACCTCCCCATCTCACAGGCTATTAGAAGCTGCTCTCCTCCCCATCTCCCAGGCTATTAGAAGCGTGCCACCTCCCTATCTCCCAGGCTATTAGAAGCGTGCCACCTCCTCATCTCACAGGCTATTAGAAGCTGCTCTCCTCCCCATCTCCCAGGCTATTAGAAGCGTGCCACCTCCCCATCTCCCAGGCTATTAGAAGCGTGCCACCTCCCCATCTCCCAGGCTATTAGAAGCTGCTCTCCTCCCTATCTCCCAGGCTATTATAAGCTGCTCTCCTCCCCATCTCCCAGGCTATTAGAAGCGTGCCACCTCCCTATCTCCCAGGCTATTAGAAGCGTGCCACCTCCCCATCTCCCAGGCTATTAGAAGCTGCTCTCCTCCCCATCTCCCAGGCTATTAGAAGCTGCTCTCCTCCCCATCTCCCAGGCTATTAGAAGGCGGCTCTCCTCCCCATCTCCCAGGCTATTAGAAGCTGCTCTCCTCCTTATGTCCCAGGCTATTAGAAGCTGTTCTCCTCCCCATCTCCCAGGCTATTAGAAGCTGCTCTCCTCCTTATGTCCCAGGCTATTAGAAGCTGCTCTCCTCCTTATGTCCCAGGCTATTAGAAGCTGCTCTCCTCCCCATCTCCCAGGCTATTAGAAGCTGCTCTCCTCCTTATGTCCCAGGCTATTAGAAGCTGCTCTCCTCCCCATCTCCCAGGCTATTAGAAGCTGCTCTCCTCCTTATGTCCCAGGCTATTAGAAGCTGCTCTCCTCCCCATCTCCCAGGCTATTAGAAGCTGCTCTCCTCCTTATGTCCCAGGCTATTAGAAGCTGCTCTCCTCCCCATCTCCCAGGCTATTAGAAGCTGCTCTCCTCCTTATGTCCCAGGCTATTAGAAGCTGCTCTCCTCCCCATCTCCCAGGCTATTAGAAGCTGCTCTCCTCCCCATCTCCCAGGCTATTAGAAGCTGCTCTCCTGCCTCTCTGCCCTCCCCATGTATTTTCCATTAGAAGACATGCATCTTGGGAGCCCGTGGTCCTCTGTGTTTTGATTAATATTTTAGCAGCCGCAGGGAGGAAATGGGTCTTCCTCACAGCTCATACGTTATGGAGGGGAGGATGCATGGAGAAGAGGAGAACGGAAGGATGATTGAAGAGGACTGCTGGGGTCTATACTGTTTGTATAGTTGTGTTGTAAAATAATAAGGTGTGTTGCAACCGTCCAGGACTGGGAGACCCATGAGGCGGCGCACAATTGGCCCAATCGTCCTGGTTTTGGCCGGCTGGGATGTCCTTGTCCCATCACACTCTAGTGACTCCTGTGGCTCGCCGGGCGCATGCACACTTACACGGTCGCCAGTTGGACGGTGTTTCCTCCGACACATTGGTGCGTCTGGCTTCGGGGTTAAGCGAGCAGTGTGTCAAGAAGCAGTGAGGCTTGTTTTGGAGGATGCATGGCTCTCGATCTTCGCCTCTCCTGAGTCCGTACGGGAGTTACAAGACTGTAACTACCAATTGGGGAGAAAAAGGGTTAAACAAGTAATAATAATAAAATGTACAAATTTAAAAAAGTTTATACTGAACAAAAATATAAACGCAACATGTAAAGTGTTTGTCCAATGTTTCCTGAGCTGAAATAAAAGCTCCCAGAAATGTTCCATACGCATAAAAAGCTTATTTCTCTCAAATGTTGTGCACTTATTTATTTACATCCGTATTAGTAAGCATTTCTCCTTTGCCAAGATAATCCATCCACCTGACAGGTGTGGCATATCAAGAATCTGCTTATCAGCATGATCATTTCACAGGTGCATGGGGAGAATAAAAGCCCACTCTAAAATGTGCAGTTTCATCACACAACACAATGCCACAGATGTCTCAGGTTTTGAGGGAGTGTGCAGTTGACATGCTGACTGCAGAAATGTCCACCAAAGCTGTTGCCAGAGAATTAAACGTTCATTTTGCTATAATAAGCCGCCTCCAACGTCGTTTTAGAACATTTGGCAGTACGTCCAACCGGCCTCACAACCGCAGACCACGTGTAACCATGCAAGCCATGTAAGCCACATCCGGCTTCTTCACCTGCTGGATGGTCTGAGACGAGTCACCTGGACAGCTGATGAAACTGTGGGTTTGCACAACCAAATAATTTCTGCACAAACTGTCAGTATCTGTCACAGGGAAGCTCATCTGCGTGTTTGTCATCCTCACCAGGGTCTTGACCTGACTGCAGTTCGGCGTCATAACCGATTTCAGTGGACAAATGCTTCCCTTTGATGGCCACTGGCATGCTGGAGAATTGTGGGCTTCACGGATGAATCCTGGTTTCAACTGTACCGGGCAGATGGTGGCGTGTGGGCGATTGGTTTCCTGTCAACATTGTGAACAGAGTGCCCCGTGGTATCGGTGGGGTTATGGTACGGGCAGGCATAATCTACGGACAATGAACACAACTGCATTTTATCTATGGCAATTTGAATACACAGAGATACCGTGACAAAATCCTGAGGCCCATTGTCGTGCCATTCATTTGCCGCCATCACCTTATGTTTCAGCATGATAATGCACAGCCCCATGTTGCAAGGATCTGTACACAATGACCAAGTTCTTCTATAGCCTGCATACTCACCTGACATGTCACCCATTGAGCATGTTTGGGATGCTTTGGACCGACGTGAACGACAGCGTGTTCCAGTTCCCACCAATATCCAGCAACTTCGCACATTGAAGAGGAGTGGGACGACATTACAGAGGCCAAAATACACAACCTGATCAACTCTATGCTAAGGAGATGTGTCGCTCTGCATGAGGCAAATGGTGGTCACACCAGATACTGACTGGTTTTCTGATCCACGCCCCTACCTTTTTTTTAAGGTATCTGTGATCAACATATATTCCCAGTCATGTGAAATCTGTAGATTAGGGCCTAATTAATTTATTGCAATTGACTGATTCCTTATATGAACTGTAACTCAGTAAAACTGTTCAATGTATATTCTCGCATACACCAGATAGGTGCAGTGAAACATTGTTTTACAGGGTCAGCCATAGTAATACTGTGCCGTTGAGCAAATTAGGGTTAAGGTCTTTGCTCAAGGGCACATTGACAGATTTTTCACATTGTCGGCTCGGGGAATTATTTTACTGGCCCAATGCTCTAACCGCCCTAGATGAGGCCTTTTAAATGGTTAACACACACAGGTAAAGATGTTGATCACATATTAAACATTTAATTACAAACCATGTAAATGATAACGTTAATGGCCCAGTGCAGCCAACATTTTGTTTTCTTGTGTTATATACAGCTGATGAAACTAACACTAAAAGTGTGAAAACATTTGATCAGTGTTATTTTCCTGATAGTTGGTGGGTGAAAAGACAATCTACACAGGACCTTCTAATCATCAGGTTTGCATGGGTGGGAGTTTCAGCTTTCCATGGTGACATCACCATGCAGTAATTTAGTTAATAGACCAATAAGAAAGAGAGTTCCATACCTCTCTGCCAATAACAGGTCGTTTTCAGTTTTCCCCTCCCCACTCAGACCATGCAGACAACTTCCAGACAATCCTAGCAAAAAAGCAGGTTTTGCTATTTTTTATGGAAATCTATTACAGTAAGGTCATTAATTGTTTCTCAGATATGATTTGATATTGATATAAAAACGGCTGCATTGGGCCTTAAAAGTACATCATATTTTTAGTTGTGGGTTTAGGTGATGCATGTTTTATGACATGCAGTATGTGACTTGGAAAAATATGACAGAACGATTAAAGATTAATTAACATATGGTAAAGGTTACTGGCAAACAAATCATTCATACTACACTACTGACCTCTTTAAGCTGATGTAAAGGTCAACTCACATTTCTTGAATTGCATTGTTGGTTAAGGGCTTGTAAGTAAGCATTTCACGGTATTGTATTCGGCGCATGTGATCTCACAGCAATTTCTCACCCTACTCTCTTTCCAAGTCCATATTCTTCTTGATTAAATCGGCAATTGTCCCTTTCTTTTCCTCAAGTTCCTTCAACTTCTGCTTGTCTCCCTTCTCGTTGGCACGCTGAATCTGGTTCTTGAGACTCAGCTCCAAGTGAGGCGTCAAGGCGTTCTTCCTCATATTTTGGAAACATTCTGTGAGGTGAGCTCTCAGATTTTTATGGTCGTCAGCATATCTCTTGTGTCCTCTGACATGTTTCTTGTGACTGCATCTCTGTGGGCACATGGTGCATTTCCCTTGTAACATGACTTGGCAGAAGTAGGGTTGACAAGCTACGCACCCGGTATGGCAGTTCATCTCAGCAGCAGATTGCTACCACCTCTGAAGGGATCCTTCCATGTTTGAAACAGTCCTCCAGCTTCAAGCGTTCCACCAATACCTCTATCGTCTGCTTGGTGCGTTGGTGTTGCATTCCATTTAGCTTATCAAAGAATCCTCTCATGCTTTTCATGCCGTTTTACCATGTTGTCTCATAGATATTGTCATAGAAAGGGTTTCTGGTCTGAAAGAGGTGAGTGTTGAACGTGAAGTGAACCGGAACCTTGTCGCCGAGGCGTTTGTAGTCCATGATGATGTCGAGAACATCCGGTCTGGTCTCGTCAGAGTGAGCGATAAGGGTGATGATGTTGTCTTTCATGTCCTTGCCCAAGAGGGACAGGAACGCGTCAAATATGTTTCTCTGATGTTCTGTCAGACGGTTCTGCGTTGCCTTCACCACGTGGCAGACAGCGTCGATGTTGTCCACTCTCTCCTCTTCCAGCAGCATTCTTAGTTTCTCTATCAAAGGTCTGAGTCCATCTCTGTCCTCTATCCCAGGTGTGTCAATGATGGTGAGAGAGAAAGCAACTCAGCATCCTCCCAGCCGAAGATCTCATAGGCTGTCACAGCATTGGTTCTAGGATCGTGAGCCCAACACGTCTCTCTGTCTTTGAAATGCTCTGCGATTTGGAACCTGCCATTATCCTCCCACTTAACTCTGATGGCGAAGTTGACCATAGCGTTGACTAGTGTGGTCTTCCCTGCCCCAACCTCTCCTAGGATCAGCAGGGTCTTGTGCCTCTTGCAAGGGTTGTGCTTTCCTATTGTCATGACGTTGGCCCGTGGGTAAGGTTTATGACCCCCCCCATAAATACCTTTCTCCCTTCCCCTCTCTTACTGACCCTACTGAAGGACTGCTGTCCTGTTAAATATAAAGAGTCTGGGAACATCAAACAAATGGGGAAAGGAACCATATTTACATAATAAAACCAGTTGGAAATATGCTTGATAACGTAATGAGTATGGAGGTCAGTTCATTGTTATCTGGGACATTATGATTGATGACAGGACGACATAAACTGTACCTGAGAAAGTATACACCCTCTAGTTATCAGAGTCACATGGAATTGTTATGCAATTGAAATGTTTGATATTGAAATTGTTTGTTAGGAGATTAAATGTAATTTTAGCTTCCAAATGAGAGAATTGGGTTTTCATAAGGAAAGTGCCCTGCCCGATCAGTGGCCCAACCCTGTGAAGAGACATGGGGTTATAAACGATGAAACACCCCCTTCCCCCCTCTCCACTATATAAGCCTTTGACGAAAAGACATTCACCATGTTCCAGTATGGGAGGTCTGCAGCCTCTACGTTAGAAGGACACATGACAACTAAGCCAACCTCGGCGTGAGCTATGGTATGAACTGGTATGAACTTTGAGCTTATTCACTACAGAAGTGATACTTCCTAGCCGTTGAGTTAGCCGCTGCTAACGTGGGCTAGGAAAGGACGGACTACGGATCCAGTCTAACAACCAGACGAAGATACCACCACGTATCCAATTTACCACCATTGACATTCTTCCACTACAGGAAGATCTGTTGGCCAACCCGGCCAGCATCTACGACCAATCTACCGAAGCGCAGCTCAGAGTAAATATTTATTGCATTTTCCTTTTCCAAATGGGCGGTAATTTAGAATGCATAAGATAATGTATTTACGATAGCATAGCTGCTGTTTCTGTGTTCCTAAATCTTCCCGCTCTTTCATTCAAGCCCAACCCCCTTTCCTTTGTGTAACCAGCTTTCATACAGGTTCCGTTAACCAGGGATGAATTCTGTATGACATCATTGTATTCTGTGTATTTGTAATTCTGTGTGATTAGTTTAGGTATTTAGTAAATAAATAATTAAACCCAATTTTGTATTGCTGATTCAACTTGTTAGCCAGGGTTCGTGAAGATAACCAAGAATTTACAACTTTCATTATGAGACTGAAAATAAGATAAGGGTTAATATTGACTGCTATCGATGTAAAATATTACTAAGTATTTTAAGAGTTTATTCGGAAGATAACGGCTCTATAAACGTTCTTCTGTGGTGCCCCGACTTTCTAGTTAATTACATTTACATGATTAGCTTAATCAGGTAATATTAATTACAGAGAAATAATTTTATAAGTTAGCATGTCATATCACTTAATCCGGCATAGCCAAAGACACGACACTATGGTCCATCTCCGGACTCCGTCCCTCCCATCGACGTCCTTCCGCTTGGTCTTCAGCAGGTACCTTGCAGGTGGTGCTGGGTTGATCACTATGCTGTCTCTACTGATCGTCTCTTTCAATCTTGGAGGATGGTCACCGTTCAGTGTAAAGTCCCTGCAAGGTAGTCATAATCCCTTACATTATTATGATTATAATTATGATTATTCCAGGAAAATAGTTTTTTATAAAATCAAGTGTATATATTTGTTGTTATTAAATATAGATGTTATAAAATGAAAATGTTTTTCATTAGATTTTTGTATATGTAAATGATAATACCTATTAGTTTCACTTACCCCAGGAACTCTGTGTTGTTGACGGTTTCCATTTCAGTTCTCAATAACGTTCAATGAACCAGATAGAGTCTGTAGAGCTGATGTATCTCAGCACCTGGACTGTAAAGAAGATATGGTTAATAACAAATTACAATGCTTGCATATTTTATCACTGAAGTATGTAAAACAGTAATTCTAATAAGCACTTCCCGGAATGACATTGTACTACTGTATTACAGTAAACAAGATGTTGCACAATCTCTTAACATAATCCCCAATACTAGATTTCAGTCAATGTGAATCAATAGGGACACAGGACCCATTAGAAAAATAAACATGCATGTGGATTTTATTAATATATACAGTATATATATATATATAGAGAGAGAGAGAGAGAGAGAGAGAGAAAAGCTATAATCATTTGTATTCTCATCTGTTAAAAAGTAAGGTCAGAGTTATGTAAACATTTTATGAAGAGCAACAAGGAACAAAAATAAACCTTATCTTTCCTCATTCCTTGAATATTCTGTTCACAGCAGAGTAAAAGAGAGCCCAGACAGAGAGCACAGATAAGAACTGGGTTAGATGTAGTATCATTAGACACATATGGTTTCAGAACTACGTCTTCGGCATTGTTAAATCATATGCATCCTAATATAGCAATGTTATTACCTTGATACACTGTGAGTGTATTTTGATTATGATCTATATCATTTGTTTTGCTAGAGGAACCATAGTTTATATTATAACTGTGTGTTCCAGTGCTGCTCTAGGTCTGGTATGTGCTCAGTGCTGGGCCTGTTTTTACAGAGTCTCTTCCATTGATTCCCACTCTCTTTTATTTATGTTTGTTTACTGTGCCGTTTGACTCGAGAAGCTCCCTATCGTTTTTATTGTCCAATGCAATGAAGGGTGCTTTTATCACCATTTGCCTCCAGGTCAAAGGTGACAATGGAGACAAATGGGCTACTGTACAGAGTGATGAACAGGCTGCTCTGAACCAGGGAACATACATCCAATTCATGTATCGCAACGCTCCATTGTTTCACCATTGGAAGCGATTGACTGCATCCTGAAACAAATCGGCCTAAAGAATGAAACATTTGCCACGATGTACAGTAGGGCTGGGAATTGCCAGGGACCGCACAATACGATATTATCACAATACTTAGGAACCGATACAATATGTTTTGCGATTATCACGATTCTATATGTACTGCGATTCGATACTGTGATTTTATTGTGATTCAATATTCCAAACATATTTCTCACCATATGTCTGCTGCAAAGGGACAAGCGAGAGCCATGAGAAACCAAGGTTTGATCGGTCATGGAAATAAAAGTGCTGAAAACCAATTAGCTTCCTATTCAAAAAGAACACAGAGGACAAGCTATGAAGGAAAAATACTGGCATTTTGGTGCTGGTACAGCAACTAGTGCAAAAATAAAATTGCTATATTGTCAAAATGATGCGATACGATATATAATAAAAAATTAAATCCCGACATGTAACTGTAACGATTTTTCAGCCCATCACTAATATACATTATATTGTAAACCAGGTAAAATGGGATTGTTTGTTCATGTGCACTACCAATCAAAAGTTTGGGGTCACTTAGAAATGTCCTTGTTTTTGAAAGAAAAGCACATTTTTTGTCCATTAAAATAACATCAAATTGATCAGAAATACAGTGTAAACATTATTAATGTTGTAAATGACTATTGCAGCTGGAAACAGTAGATTTTTTAATGGAATATCTACATAGACGTACAGAGGCCCATTATCGGCAACCATCACTCCCGTGTTCCAATGGCACGTTGTGTTAGCTAATCCAAGTTTATCATTTTAAAAGGCTAATTGATCATTAGAAAAGCCTTTTGCAATTATGTTAGCATAGCTGAAAACTGTTGTTCTGATTAAAGAAGCAATAAAACTGTCTTTCTTTAGACTAGTTGAGTATCTGGAGCGTCAGCATTTGTGGGTTCGATTACAGGCTCAAAATGGCCAGAAACAAAGAACTTTCTTCTGAAACTCGTCAGTCTACTCTTGTTCTGAGAAATGAAGGCTATTCCATGCGAGAAATTGCCAAGAAACTGAAGATCTCATCCAACTCTGTGTACTACTCCCTTCACAGAACAGAGCAAACTGTCTCTAACCAGAATATGAAGAGGAGTGGGAGGCCCCTGTGCACAACTGAGCAAGAGGACAAGTACATTAGAAGTGTCTCGTTTGAGAAACAGACGCCTCACAAGTCCTCAACTGGCAGCTTCATTAAATAGTACCCACAAAACACCAGTCTCAACATCAACAGTGAAGAGGCGACTCCGGGATGCTGGACTTCTAAGCAGAGTACATTTCGGTCCAGTGTCTGTATTCTTTTCCCCATCTTAATCTTTTCTTTTTATTGGCCTGTCTGAGATATGGCTTTTTCTTTGCAACTCTGCTTAGAAAGAAAATGTGCTTTTCTTTTCTCATATACATAAACAAACAGACACATTGTAGACAGGTGTGAATCAGAAGCATATTTTAGACTGTGTACAGTGAGGGATACGACCAATACATTTCGGCAATACACCACTGTATGTTTCACTTTGCTTTGAGATCCATCTCCCAATAGTGCATTTTGAAACTCTGAGGAGACGGCACTGCTGCATTGCATCCTGGATATCTCAGTCCCTCCACTTGGTATTTCTCTCAGACAGCGTAACCTTGGCAAAATGTCATGTGACTCCTGGCGCTAAACACCGCTTTGCCCATTAGTTGTGTTGGTTGACCAATATATGAATTATTCCTGCTGTATTATTCAGGAATTTATTCCCCTGGTGTTGCCATGTTGATGAAGTGCAGTATGGAGGTTGAGTGTTAGTAATTACTCACCGTGTGTTGGGAGCAGTGGGCCACGTATGGTGAGAGGGGCTGGCACATTAGCAAAATACAAATGAAGGATAGGCCTTACTGGTGCCGCTACTTTTTTAAGCTCATGCTAGTCCTTTTATACTGCCGTGTCCTTGGGCCAGGCCTGGTTTTCATGCTTCTATCAGCTAGGTGTTGTCTGGCTAATGAAGGTTGGTTTTAATTAATACTTAGGAACCGATACAATATGTTTTGCGATTATCACGATTCTATATGTACTGCGATTCGATACTGTGATTTTATTGTGATTCAATATTCCAAACATATTTCTCACCATATGTCTGCTGCAAAGGGACAAGCGAGAGCCATGAGAAACCAAGGTTTGATCGGTCATGGAAATAAAAGTGCTGAAAACCAATTAGCTTCCTATTCAAAAAGAACACAGAGGACAAGCTATGAAGGAAAAATACTGGCATTTTGGTGCTGGTACAGCAACTAGTGCAAAAATAAAATTGCTATATTGTCAAAATGATGCGATACGATATATAATAAAAAATTAAATCCCGACATGTAACTGTAACGATTTTTCAGCCCATCACTTATATACATTATATTGCAAACCAGGTAAAATGGGATTGTTGGCTAATGAAGGTTGGTTTTAATTTGGTTAATGCTGCAGGGATAAGAGGTCTGGTATCTGTATGGAGGGGATGGAGTTAAATGGGCGGCATGGACAGGATCCATTGGCTTAAAGAGGCCCACCCCTCATTGGCTATTTATAGAGTGCATTCTGTTGTGTGCAGGAGGACAGGGCATCTAGCAGGGGGGCTAATGCAAACATTAGGAGGCTCCTTGATAGGGCTTTAGCGACTGGTGGTATATTTCCACACATGACACACAAGGCGAGAGTGGGAGGAGTGGAACAATCTATGTGAAGTGCTTTGAATCCATCAGCCACTCTGTCCAATGTACAACATCACAGCAAGTAATGCATCTGTGAGGTCTATGTCAAATAGAATTGTACAGCAAGGCTTGGAGTGTATTTTAGCTCTAACCGTTATTTACAAAATTTAGCATTGAACCTCGTTGTTCAAGGCCAACAGCATTTACCTTCAGAAAGCCAAGACATATTGTGAGAGCGAGGTGAAAAATAAGTTATTTGTAGGCAGTGAGAATTCCCTAACACCTCTTAAAGCATAGGGAGGGCGCTATCCATAAGTCTGCAACAATGTCATTAAGCATGTCACGTGAATAGGAAATTACAGGAAACGGTAGACTAAGAATTCCCCCACTCTCTCTCTTTTTTCTCTCTCTCCTCCTCTTCTCTCTCGCTCACACTGTCTTTCTCACTGTAATGTGGAGAGGTTTCTTCATTAAAACTGACAGAGGAGTCAGAGGCAGGGGAAGTGCTATAGCTCTGCAGACCTGTCACCACTTTCTCCACAAACTATCATTTAATGCTGTACAATAATTGAAATAATTATTTCATTTACTGACGAGCCTGCCAAATATTGAACTCGAAAACTGCCGACAGGAAAGATAATGTGATCCCGCATGGCTTTTTCTTTTTAAATTCATTTTCTATTCTAATGTATTAAATACATACATTTCCTTGGTAATGGTTTGCGCGTGCCAGAGAAACAGCCCATTCAATTATGCCTTTAGTGGGAGGTTTATGCTTTAAACAAGAACAACTCTAATAAATGCCAATAAATCTGTGGAGGTGTCCATTTTTCTGCAGCCCTAAATGTGTGCTTAGGTAATCCCTTGCTCTGCGTCGGCCATTTTGCAGGAGGTAATGAGGAAGGTTTTGCAGCAAGTAGGACACTATTAGGAAAATAAGCATTAGCATTTGTCAAAATTGGTAGAGAGAGGAAAGAGAGGCCTCACACATTAGTGTGGATCAATTCTGAGCAATATCCCTTCTGAGCAGTATGAAATCATTTTTTTCTCCAAAGTTTATTCTCTCTTATGCAGTAATATGGTGTTATTTTCTTAACCCTTTACACTCGTTGGAATTGGTCTATATGGATAGAGCTAAACTGAAGTGTTCCATACAGAAGAAATATGAAAATGCATAACCATTGTATTAATTGAAAGGGGACATTTTGGAGATAATAGGAAAATGAATAGACCAAATGTGAGTACACAACAGTACTCTTAATTAACACAAGACTAAATCCAAACATTACACTGTTGATTTTATGTGCGTTTTACAATTACTGTACTTTTCGCCACATTTGTTCATAACGAAATCTGAAAATACTCTGTATACATTCAGTAACATAATAAGACTATTCCTGGAAAATGTGGGGCAGGTGCAACATACTGTAAGACAAAATATTTACAAGGGTTTGAGTGAGAGGAAACTGGTGTCTCCAAGTGACCACACACCTCTCCAAAGTGTGCACTGTTCCTAAGCAATTTCAATGCACTTTTATGACTCAAAGAAGAGTCTTCAACTGCAAGTTAGCTACTTGTTTGAGCTCTACAAGCACAAATCAAATCAAATCAATCAACACTTGTAGTTGTTTTGTTTGCATCCCCACCGTCAAACAATTGCTGTTGTTTACGTAATCCAAAAACGATCCATTAAAAATCACAATCTGGGTCAGGTGGGCATCATTTGTAAGCTTGTTCTACTGCAAAAATGACTAGCTAAGTTCTAAAATACGATCTTACAGCGTTAGGCTTTCACAGGGCAATTCAGAGAAACAGATAATACTTTTGGTGCGCATAGAAAGGAGTCATAAGTGCATTCAGGTGCGTCTTCTGCAGCGAATTTTCTTCACAATAACAAAGAACAACCCAATGTATGACAACGTGTCATCTTGTAACTATTCATTAAAACATAGTGATCATAAACGTTGACACTGTATATGACATGAGTTTTATGATTTGGAAATGTGAAGTGCAGATTTGGACTCATGTGTTTGGCTTGCTTGTATGACATCAAAGCTCTATTTATTATAATCTTCAACATCTCATCTTTCAGAACACATTGAGTCCTCTTGATTTACAGCATTTCCCTCACTCAGACAACAAAAGATTTTCTAAAGTTGCCCAATTAGCGGGAGGTATGGGGGCATCTTCTTGTCATGAGCAGTACTCACGTTTAGAACGGCTGTCAGTCAAAACCCATACAGAGCTGTGAAGTGAAGAGCCTGAACTCTGACATCATGTATAGCATGTTACTGTACAGCCATTACGTTCCAATTCAAGCACTTATTATTGTCCAAATCTGCACTGTTGGTTAAGGGCTTGTAAGAAGCACTTTACGTTAAGGTTTACACATGTTGTATTCGGTGACAAATAATATTTGAAATCTCCCTTTTTCAACCCGTATACGGGTACAAGTGTAAAGGGTTAACATTCTAATTATTTACCCTACAACTACATATGCTTATCTTACTAATACTTATGTGATACTGTTTTGTTTAATACTGTTTGAGTAGTTTCATTAAACTTTTTGCCTATCCACCGTACCAAGTTTTCTTCCTGGGTAATCAAACTCATCCAATGCAGCTTTCACACTACAGTTCAGTACATTGTCACTCTGTACCCTGAGGTCAGTTACTCCAGCTAACAGGTAATTACAGGTGGTCTCTTCTGTCTGGCCACAAACGAGAGCGGTCAGGGGAGTAACCACTGGTAAGAGCTTTGTAGCCTGGGGCCATTATTCAACCACTGTGTTGAAAGAGAAACTTCCATTCTCTCTCTCTCTCTCTCTCTCTCTCTCTCTCTCTCTCTCTCTCTCTCTCTCTCTCTCTCTCTCTCTCTCTCTCTCTCTCCTCCATCCATCTGTTATATTCCATAGCGGGGATGATTCAGTGATTGGCAGGTTCAGCCTCTCTCTCATCTCCCACTCTGTACCCCCGGGGGCGATGGGCGACGGCTAGGGAGGGTCAGAGTGGCTGAGGAAAATAACCTTCATTGTGTTGATTACAGTAACGACAGATAGGCAGTGGGATCCCCCGGATGAGTGGAGAGACAGAGAGAGGGGGGAGAGTGGGGTGGAGATAGAGAGGGGGAGTAGTGGAGAGAGATACAGAGGAAGGGGACAGAGAGAAAGGAAAGGGTGCGTGAGGGAAAGAGAAAGCTAAAATGGGGTGAGAGAGAAAGAGAGAGCAGGGAATGGATGAAACGGGGGTAAAGGGAGCTGGAAAGAGAGCTAAGGAGAGAAAGAGGAGTGGAGAAGTACTTGGGCCTTTGCCTGAGTCTAAGAGATGAGTGCTTTATTTACTGCAAGCGGTCCCCACTTACATCAAGGTCCTGTTCCACCAAGCCTCTTATTTTATAATGGGAACACATCTCTGCATTCAGATAAAACGCCTGCAACCATAAACACACACACACACACACACACACACACACACACACACACACACACACACACACACACACACACACACACACACACACACACACACACACACACACACACACACACTCTGTCACCACTACCACCCCCTCACAGACATACATACAATACAGACTCTACCTGCCATATCATTTGAGTGGATAGTTCAGGCCAACTTTCACATGAGATTACATATGATAATAGGAGTCGCTTACTGACATTAAAGCATGCATGTTTATGTGCTCATTGACTTCTCTCTCTGTGGGTTTTTCACATCACATCGGGGAAAGTGTTTTCCCTCGGAATGGAATTTGACTCAATCTGCAAAGTGGGGTTCAAATGGGGCTGAGGAGGATATGTGAGTACCTGTTAACGTCAACTCCCACAGTAAAAGAGTGGGGACTGCCAGTGTGTGTATCATTACTCAGAGCTCACAGCTCCTGTTTTCAGATTGAATAACACGATTAAAGTCCCCTTGGCTGTTTATTAGCATCAAGTTATGTGCATATAATGTTAAAATCAGTTTGGCGTAATGCAGAGCGGTGCGGTGCTACCTCCAACCCCTTGATTCTAATTACTGTTAGACTTCCTGGATTCTGATCAGGTTTTACTTTGACCTTCCTGTTGACCCACATGTGGAATCAAGACGTATGTGAATATTTTCCACACAGAAAACTAGCCTCTCTCTATAGCTTCTCCATATTCAGATCAGATTCCTCCCCTCCTCTCACCAGAGCACAACACATTCCTCCAAATCACACACACCTCAGAAATCCAACATGGCCGCCGTCAATGGGGAGAAATGTTAGATTGATTAGCAGAGGTTTTACCAATACAAGGAGAGAGGAAAACGATCCCCGAAATCCACTTACGTATCAGCGGGGCGCTTTTATCCCTCCCCATCAACATGATATACGGCGGCGGTCGATGCGTTGGGCTACTTACACGTGACTACATAATGAAATGGCGGGGTAACCGGAGAAAGCGTGGGCCCCTTACCGAGGAGTATTTAGTTAAGTGTACAGATTAGCATAAGAAAAGCAATCGCATAACATCAACAGGGACCTCTAATTGAGCCATTGTTCATGTACGTGGGGGAACGTCGCCATTCGCTCCCCTCCAACCTCCTCCCACACACACACACACACACACACACACACACACACACACACACACACACAAACACTCCACTGATCCATTCTCAATCCATTGGTTCTGAGAGTGTTATGAACAGGGTCTGTGTGTGTTTACATGTGTGTGTGCACCCACTGGGTAGAAGTCATCTCTCACCATTGATCCACACTCCTATATAGGAACAGGAAAGAGGGGAAAGTAGCAAGTGGACGCTTACTCAGCCAATAATGTGCAGGCTGGTTATAATTTTAAATCCATCGCCTTCCAATCGAGGCCATTGATCCGGGGGGGGGTGGGGGGGGGGGGGGCTCCTGTTTATTAGATTTGTACCCCTCCTCTCTTAATGTCCAATCTTCCCTACTGACTCTACTTCTTTCATGTAGCCTACACTCTCTCAAACACAGTCAGGGGACATTAGCCAATGCAGGGCATACCAACTGATTACTTAGCATTGCTTTCACAAAGGTTTGATCCTCTTCCTTGCCTTTACATTAGAGTCAATACGTTGCTATTGGGATGCTATACTCCTATCTCTATTATAGTTGCAAATATCAAGATGAAGAGTTAACTTTGAGAGCATAGTTCTAAGTGTAATGTGACCTTTGACTCCCAGGTACTACACCAAGATAGTGCTGTTTACCCTCCACCTTCTACTCCCACAATGCTGAGAACAAAGTACAAAGTTCTTCATCTCATAGCAGTTAATGAAGTTGTTGTAAAACAGCTCTAGAGACTTCGGACTGGTTGCATCAGAAGTGGAATGCAGGATGGAGACAGCGAGACCAATGGGTTCAGTCACCTTGGCATGGGGTGCTTCGCTTTCCCCTCTGTTTCCCCTCTGACTTTGACTGTGTGGAGTGGACGTCTCGCTCCCTCAAAGCTTTTAACAGGCAGGCGTAATAGCCCTGTGGTTTTGAAGAGGCCAAGGATTGAGCTAGATGTAGCGTCTCCCTCTTAAGCAGCCAGTGTGCTGGCGTCTTCTGTG